>NC_091282.1:912326308-912626308 GCF_032444005.1 Ranitomeya imitator
ATTGGGAAGACAAGGTGCATTTGGTCATCAAGAGGAAGTCTGACCACAGCCCAGTTTATGAAATCAGACTGGAAACGGGAGTCAACAGAACAAAAATAGTACATCTGAACTTGCTACTACCCTGTAATTACCTCCCACCACAACAAGACATTCCAGAAGTGGATCAACTTCGACCCAAACCAACTGAGAGACTACAACAGACTGAAGCTTCTGAGGTGTACAGTGACCTTGAGAGTCCAGATGAAGAAGACCAGATGTTTGTACTTCGCATACCAACAAGAAGTGAAACTTACCATCATCATAAAAGTGAACTTAGCCCTGAAGCTTGAGAGTTTGTACCAAAAAACACAACTGAGTTTCATTTCAGATCTGATGATCAAATGCCAGTTGCCAAGATATCGATAGAAACCTAAGGTTTGAGGAATCACCAGACCATACAGAAACAGATGATCCTGGCAACAGGACAAGAACCTACGGATGTAGTGAAGGAAGGACCAGGGGCTGCTAGAGTGGTAGTCATGGCCGACAGTAATCCTTGTATGACTCCCTGGTCCCTTCTCTCTAAAAGTTCACAATTTTTCGCTGCGTTACCTCTGTGTTGGCTCTCTGCATCATCTGGACTTGCCCGCTGCGGGGATAGTTTCATCACAGATGGCTCCAGAATAAAAGAGACACGCTCCAGGTTAACTTCAAAGATAACTTCTTTACTTAACACAACTTGTTCAATTACAGGCACTTCGGGTAATGCATGCAACACATCCTTCTCTGTCTCTTTTCTATCATTTCCTTCTTTGCACTCAGCCCCAGGTCAGACCGCTTCTCTCGGTCCCGCAGAGTCTATTCTGTCCGGAATTCTTGCCTCATGTGGGGGAGTCCTATACTGTATTGCCCCAGTTCTAAGTACTGCCGCCCAGGCAAAGATCTGCCACATATCCTGTAGTGATCGTGCTAACCTGTCTTCTGGTTCTATTGGGACAGATTTCCTTCAGCTGCATGCACAGCACTTCTCTTCTTTTTTCCTCCTAAAGGAGTCCTTTCTCTGTAAATGTTCTTTTCTGGGCCCCCCTGCTTCAACGTTACGGGGCACAGCAACTTCTGGCTGGGCAGCCCAATGAGCTGCACGGGTGCTCAAGCTCTGACTCCAACTAAAAGCAGGAAGCTGCACTATACTTATGCACTGTGCCCCTCCTACTCTAACTATATTCTACAGTGCCCCCCTCTAATGACCAAATATGGACACTACGCACCTATCATTACACTAGGCCCAGGGAAAAACTTTCCCTACCACTAAATGTGCAAAACATGTAAAAGCATACAAACATAAAGAGCAATACACATGCAGTGTGTAGCAGTGACAATACACTTTATGTGTAGCACTGCCACCATGCACGAGCACATCAATAACACATTATTTACAATCTTATAGGGGTTGAGGAAGAAGAAGGAACAATATGCACTTACATCCCCTACAGTAGTTTGAAGAGCTTTGGAGGAAGTACTGTAAATGAATGTGGAGGAATAAACCACTGTATTGGAAGAATAGGTTGTATCAGAGGAAGAACCCTGCAGGAGGACTTTGACTCGAGAAGAAGACCAGTGATGCTGACCTCTGATACATTAGGTGAACTGAGTAGAGTACCAAGGCCTGTCAGGGCAAAAAAGGTTTTGCTGCATATGGACCAGGAAAGTCAATCTGAGTGGTATCTCCCAAAGATATACTTTACAAAAGACTTTACCTGAGTGCATAGACGCTTTGCCTTAACTTAATCAAAAACACTTTGTAATAACAAAGAATGTTAAAAGTACTTAAGACTAGTTAGCCTTAGCGGGTTGAAGATGGAGGAAGAAAAGATACAGCTGAAGAGATGCTGATTTTTTAAATTGTTTTATTTCTTGAAGGAGATGCACAAGCAAGAGTTAGTTAGGATAAAATTGTTGTTAATGTTTTAAAATTGAATTCTAAATGAGGAATGTTTAACATACACACAGTGTTTGATTACTTTCTCCACCTTTTCAAAAAAGACAGTTAAGGGAGAATAACTCCTAGGGGTTAGTCATACCAACTACAAAGAAGACGAATGTAGATTGTGAGCCTTCGCGGGCAGGGTCCTCTCTCCTCCTGTACCAGTTATGACTTGTATTGTTTAAGATTATTGGACTTGTTTTTATTATGTATACCCCTCCTCACATGTAAAGCGCCATGGAATAAATGGTGCTAGAACAATAAATAATAATAATAATAATAATGTCAGGGAAGACATTAAATTAAGAGGGAATAGTATGACAGATAGAAGCTGCACGGTTGATTTAGGATAGTTCAACAACTATAGAGGCCAAAATGGACAAGTGAGGAGTATTCTTGCTTATTATTTTAATTTTGTTCCAGGGGAACATGGCTTCAGTGGACTTGGCGATGACGTTAGTACGGTTTAATTTAGATACATCAAACCCTTAATTACCAGGGGTTTTTGAATTTCTGTTTTTTGCTGCCCTTATTTCCAGGGCCAAAACTTTTTTTATTTTTGAGTCAATATGGCCATGTGAGGACTTGCTTTTTGTGGGACAAGTTGTAATTTTGAATGTTACCATTGGTTTTAACATATCATGGACTAGAAAACGGGAAAAAAAGTGTGGTGAAATTGCAAAAAAAATGTTTTTACCATGTTCACTAAATGCTAAAACTGACCTGCCATTATGATTCTCCGGGTCATTACGAGTTCATAGACACCAAACATGTATAGATTTTTTTTTAATTAAGTGCTGAACAAAAATTCTAAAATTTGCTAAAAAAAATGGTGCCATTTTCCAAGACCTGTAGCATCTCCATTTTTCATGATCTGGGGCTGGGTGAGGGCTTATTTTTTGCATGCCAAGCTGATAATTTTATTGATACCATTTTGGGTTAGATATGATCTTTTGATAGCCCTTTATTGGATTTTATTACAATGTAGCGTTGACCAAAAAATGTAATTCTGGCTTTTTGAATTTTTTCTTATGTTACAGAGTTTAGCAATCGGGCTATTTTTTTTTTTATATTGCTAGATCAGGCAACTCTGAACTCGTCGATGCCAAAAATGTGTATATTTAATTATTTTTTTTTTTTAATGGGGCGAAAGGGGGTGATTTGACCTTTTACTTATTTTTCAAAAATGTTAAAACCGTTTTTTACTTTTTGCATGCTTCAATAGTATCAGTGGGATTCTAGAAGCTGCAGTACTTCGATCGCCTGTGTGTAGCAGCAATGCTTACTTACTGTGAGCGCCAACCACTGCTCATAACAATCTGGTAATGACAACCATAGAGGTCTGCCTCAGATGTCTGGTTGTCATGCCAACCCATCAGTGACTCACAATCATGTGATGCAACGCGCTTCCAGTTAAATGCTGCTCTCAGGGACTGACAGCAGCAGTTAACTAGTTAATAGCTGCGAGTAAATCAATATTCTACCCATGGCTGTTGTGAGCACCTGTTACCAGTACAGATCATCTGTCATGTGCCCAGAAAGGTGCAGGCTCCGGCACTGAGGAGGGGAGTTCAACGTGGGTGTACTATTATGCCCAATGTCAGAAAGGGGTTAAAATAGTCTGTGTTATTCTTTCAATTAAAGGACTTTATTTTGGGCGTGTGTTTTGTTATACAATATGACTATGAGTTAGTAATGGGGCATCTTAAAGACGCCTTTCCATTACTAACCTCTGGGCTTGATGTCACCTGATAATGCAAAGGTGACATCAACCCCTCCAAGTACCACCCCACTTGCCACCGCACGAAGGCAAATGGGAAGAGAAAGACTAAGTGCCACAATTAGCGCATCTTTGAATGTGCCATTTCTGGGGCGGCTGAGAGCTGATGGTTTAGTATGTGAGGGGGCAAATATCCATGACCCTTTCCTTAGCTATTAATATCAGCCTGCTCCTATCTGCCTAACCTTTGCTGGTTATTCAATATAAGGGGACCCATACTTTTTGGGGAGGCCCATTTTAATAACCAGGAAAGGCTAAGCATACAGCTGTGAGCTGATATTAATAGCCTTGGAACCTTTATGAATATTGTCTATTTTTCAGAATATTACCATCAGCTTCCAGCCATTGGCTTTCCCTCTGCTGGTTATGAAAATTACGGGGGACCCCTAAGTGTTTTTTTTCAATTACTTTTAAATTGTCAACAAGAGCAGTAAGGGCACCTGAGTTCTACCAGCTGTTTCTCTTGCTTTGCAAGTGCCAGTGCTGGACTGATGAATGCCCAGGAGGCCGCCTCTCAGCACTCTGTCAATCAACAGTCCGGCAATGGAGCTACCCTGAGACCCGGTCGCTTGAACTCAGGTAACAGTCCTGCACTGGCACTACCGTGAGACACGTTGGCTTGAACTCAGGTAACCTTGGTTACCATAGTTCACAGCTAACATGTCTCCTGGAGGCTGCGATACCTGGAAACCTCATATGAAACTTTGAGGGACAAAGTTACTGAAGTTTCCAGCTGCTGGAACACTTGAAGGCTGTGAACAAAGGTTACCTTGGGTGTGTATTTTACTGTACTTGTTAATAAATAAAAAATGAATAAAAAAAACAGTGTGGGATCCCCCGTAATTTTCATAAACAGCTGAGGGAAAGCCAATGGCTGGGGGCTGAAGTTAATATTCTGGGAATGGACCAACATTCATAAAGATTCCCAAGCTATTAATATGAGCTCACAGCTGTTTACTTAGCCTATACTAGTTATTTTAGGGGAGACCCACCAAAAAATAACATGGGGTCCCCCCTATATTCAATAACCAGAAAAGGCTAAAAAGACAGCTGCAGGCTGCTTTTAATAGCCTAGGAAGAGGCCTTGGTTATTGGTCCCCTGCTAGACTAAAAACATCAGCTCTGAGCTGGCCCAGAAATGGTGAATCCATTAGATGCGCCAGTTCTGGTGCTTAGCCTCACTCTTCTCACTTGCACTGGTTCGGTGGCAAGTGGGATAACAATATTGGGTTTATGTCAGGTTTTTTTGCCCGGTGTCATAAATCCCACAGGTAAGTAATGGAGAGGGATAAGACACCCCCATTACTAACCCCATAGTAATATTGTATAAAAAACACACCCATAATAAAGTCCTTTAATTGAAAGAATGACATAGATTCCTTTAATGAAACTAAATTAAACCATACTCATGCATTGCGCAGTCCACTGAAGCCTATGTCTCATGTAACAGAATTTAAAAAATAAACAACCATACCCCTTACCTGTCCACTGAGAAGATAATAATCCATTTGCCCCACGACGGGTCTAGCTCTGCAACATCTAAATGGCAGGCTGCATTGTTCATTGATGTTACTATACAGCCTGCCATCTAACAGAGACACTGGGCAGTGTGTGCTAGCGCTGCTTACTGTCTCATGGTTTTGAACTCCAAAGACCTGACTGACGTCACTGCAAGCGTTAGAAAATTCTCACGTTCACAATGCCATCAGAAATGCCCTTGGAGATAACAACTAATGAACTCACGGATGTCAGCACGAGCGCCATTACAACTTTCCTCACCAACTTTTCTCACTTACAATATTTCTCATTATTTCTCACACCGCTCGCGCTGATGTCAGTGAGTTAAACTGAAGATCACTGGCTGTGAACTCCTAGGACCTTTCTGATGGAACCAAGAGCATGAGAACTTTTTCACGCTCGCAGTGACGTCAACAACTAAGATGACTATGGCATTACAGTGACTGACAAGCAATCCCCGCATGTTTATTGGCTGTCTAACAAGTGGCAAACATGCATGGCGGGGTCTTGAGTTTACAAAAGCATTCAAAAATACTCACCGAGTAACAAGCAGTGACGATCACACTTGCTTATCCCTAAACATTATATGTGTTGGAAAGGCTTTGTGAGCAGCAACGGGCAGTAGAATAACAGCTACAAAATGCCTGGCAGTATTCCGGTCAACTGAAAATGCTGACATGCTGACAGTTCTCAAAATGAACAAGCCTTGGATTGGACTAGACCTCTCATCCTCAGCAGATGACAGTAGAGAAAAATAAAGCCAAAATAATAAATGTTCCTTTTTTCGGTTGTGTTCCCATGCACCCCTTCCTACCCGATAAAGTATACAGTTCATGGTTTATTACTTTTCTTGTCCTCTTCCTCCTCCTACCATGTCAACAGAGTTATCATGATACCCTTGCTCCAAACTTTTTGAGCGCCCCAGTCATACATTTTGGAGGTCCATCAGCCATTAATGTTGGAGGGACATAAGGCGGCCCTCACTCATAAATTTAGTATGACCATCAGGCAGCCCTCAGTCATACATTTTGGAGGGTCATCAGGCAGCCTTCAGTCATACATTTTGGAGGGCCAGCAGGCGGCCCTCACTCTTACAGTTTCCATCTCCGAATTGAAGTCCATATTAGCCACAAACTGGAATCACTGCAGCACTGCCTCGGTGACGCAACAACATGCTCTGATGAAACTAATTTGTTTAGGTGACGAAAAGTACACCACCGCAGAGTTGTGGAAAGGTATAACAGACCAGAAAGATCTGCGGCTCTCAGTCATACATTTTGGAGGGCCATCAGGCTGCCTTCACAGAAAAAATATTGGAAGGCCTTAAGGTGGTCCTTACGCTAAATTGCTGCTTGCACCAAAGTTTTGTGTTTTAAGCTTGAGGACCCAGAGGTTTCTGCAATCTTTTGGCAGCGGCCATCCCTTGGTACTTGGTCCACAGCCATCATGTTTTTTCAGTGTGCCATACCCATCTTACACCAGCATGTGCCCCATAACATCACCTGTGCCTGACCAACGCAGTTTCTGAGAAGCTCCACTTAACCACTGACACGTTGACAAGTGCTTTATTTATGACTGAGAGCCGCCTGATGGCCCTCCAAAATGTACGACTAAGGGCCCCCTGATGGTTCTCACAAAATTAGGTGCAAGGGCCTCATGTACGTAAGTATGTATATATGTGTGTGTGCTTGTATGTATTTGTGTACATATTTGTTTTTGGTTCATGTAGGGCAGTCGTCAGCACCCAGCACACCTGGGCAAGTGCCAGGGCCCTGGTGAGATGGGGGGCCCATTCAAGGTACGGTACACTGAGGCTCCGGCGGGCCCCTGCAGGCAGGGCCGGTGTTAGGGGCAGGCAGCTGCCTAGGGCCCCCTTTCCGCCAGTGGCCCTCAGCTGGCGGCACATCATGCTGCGGGCCCCGTGCTGCCAGCACCGATTACCCCACCGCCGCCACAGCATTGAACTATACCTGCGTCTGCCAGTACAGTTCAAAGCAATGATGGAGGAGAGAACGTCAGCTGACAATCCCTCTCCCATCATTCCCCGCTCTGCCTCTAACACTGCGGGTGCGCGATGATGTAATCGCGCACTCACTGTGTGCCAGGCAGTGCAGCCGCTGAGACAGGAGCAGGGAGCAGCGCAGACATGAGGAGAGGTGAGGAGTGTGTTTTTTTTTACTATAACAGTGAGTACTGGACTGTAGGGCCATTCTCGGCGGGAGATGTGGGCTGTGCTATAAACTACATGGCTGTGCTATATACTACGTGGCTGTGTTATATACTACGTGGGCTGTTTTATATACTATGCGGGCTGTGTTATATACTACGTGGCTGTGCTATATACTACGTGGCTGTGTTATATACTACGTGGGCTGTGTTATATACTACATGGTTGTGTTATATACTTTGTGGACTGTGTTATCTACTATGTGGACTGTGCTATATTCTACGTGGGCTGTGTTATATACTATGTGGCTGTGCTATATACTACATCGCTGTGTTTTATACTACGTGGCTGTGCTAGATACTATGTGGACTGTGTTATATACTACGTTGGCTGTGTTATATACTATGTGGCTGTGCTACATACTACATGGCTGTGTTATATACTACGTGGGCTGTTATATACTATGTGGTTGTGCTATATACTAAGTGGCTGTACTATATACTATGTGGACTGTGTTATATACTATGTGGGCTGTGTTATATACTAAGTCACTGTGCTATATACTACGTGGCCGTGTAATATACTATGTAGGCTGTGTTATATACTACATGGCTGTGTTATATACTACGTGGACTGTGTTATCTACTATGTGGGGTGTGTTATATTCTACGTGGGCTGTGTTATATACTATGTGGCTGTGTTATATACTATGTGGCTGTGTTATATACTATCTGGCTGTGTTTTATACTACATGGCTGTGCGATATACTGCGTGGACTGTGTTAAATAATATGTGGCTGTGTTAAATACTACGTGGCTGTACTATATACTACGTAGACTGTGTTGTATACTATGTGGGCTGTGTTATATACTATGTGCTGTTACGTGGCTGTGCTATATACTACGTGGACTATGTAGGCTGTGTTATATACTACGTGGCTGTGATATATACTATGTGGGCTGTGCTATATACTATGTGGACTGTGTTATATACTATGTGGGCTGTGTTATATACTACATAGCTGTGTTATATACCACGTGGCTGTGTTATATACTATGTGGGCTGTGTTATATACTACATGGTTGTGTTATATACTACGTGGACTGTGTTATCTACTATGTGGGCTGTGCTATATTCTACGTGGGCTGTGTTATATACTATGTGGCTGTCCTATATACTACGTCGCTGTGTTATATACTACGTGGCTGTGCTAGATACTATGTGGACTGTGTTATATACTACGTTGGCTGTGTTATATACTATGTGGCTGTGCTATATACTACATGGCTGTGTTATATACTATGTGGCTGTTATATACTGTGTGGCTGTGCTATATACTAAGTGGTTGTGCTATATACTACCTGGACTGTGTTATATACTATGTGGGCTGTGTTATATACTAAGTGGCTGTGCTATATACTACGTGGCCGTGTTATATACTATGGGGGCTGTGTTATATACTACATGGCTGTGTTATATACTATGTGGACTGTTATCTACTACGTGGGGTGTGTTATATTCTACGTGGGCTGTGTTATATACTATGTGGCTGTGTTATATACTATGTGGCTGTGTTATATACTATGTGGCTGTGTTTTATACTACATGGCTGTGCGATATACTACGTGGACTGTATTAAATAATAGGTGGCTGTGTTATATACTACGTGGCTATGCTATATACTATGTGGACCGTGTTGTATACTACGTGGACTGTGTTATATACTATGTGGCTGTTACGTGGCTGTGCTATATACTACGTGGGCTACATAGGCTGTGTTATATACTACGTGGCTGTGTTATATACTATGTGGGCTGTGTTATATACTATGTGGCTGTGTTATATACTATCTGGCTGTGTTTTATACTACATGGCTGTGCGATATACTGCGTGGACTGTGTTAAATAATATGTGGCTGTGTTAAATACTACGTGGCTGTACTATATACTACGTAGACTGTGTTGTATACTATGTGGGCTGTGTTATATACTATGTGCTGTTACGTGGCTGTGCTATATACTACGTGGACTATGTAGGCTGTGTTATATACTACGTGGCTGTGATATATACTATGTGGGCTGTGCTATACACTATGTGGACTGTGTTATATACTATGTGGGCTGTGTTATATACTACATAGCTGTGTTATATACCACGTGGCTGTGTTATATACTATGTGGGCTGTGTTATATACTACATGGTTGTGTTATATACTACGTGGACTGTGTTATCTACTATGTGGGCTGTGCTATATTCTACGTGGGCTGTGTTATATACTATGTGGCTGTCCTATATACTACGTCGCTGTGTTATATACTACGTGGCTGTGCTAGATACTATGTGGACTGTGTTATATACTACGTTGGCTGTGTTATATACTATGTGGCTGTGCTATATACTACATGGCTGTTTTATATACTATGTGGCTGTTATATACTATGTGGCTGTGCTATATACTAAGTGGTTGTGCTATATACTACCTGGACTGTGTTATATACTATGTGGGCTGTGTTATATACTAAGTGGCTGTGCTATATACTACGTGGCCGTGTTATATACTATGTGGGCTGTGTTATATACTACATGGCTGTGTTATATACTATGTGGACTATTATCTACTACGTGGGGTGTGTTATATTCTACGTGGGCTGTGTTATATACTATGTGGCTGTGTTATATACTATGTGGCTGTGTTATATACTATGTGGCTGTGTTTTATACTACATGGCTGTGCGATATACTACGTGGACTGTATTAAATAATAGGTGGCTGTGTTATATACTACGTGGCTATGCTATATACTATGTGGACCGTGTTGTATACTACGTGGACTGTGTTATATACTATGTGGCTGTTACGTGGCTGTGCTATATACTACGTGGGCTACATAGGCTGTGTTATATACTACGTGGCTGTGTTATATACTATGTGGGCTGTGCTATATACTACGTGGACTGTGTTATATACTATGTGGGCTGTGTTATATACTACGTGGCTGTGTTATATACTATGTGGCTGTGCTATGTACTACGTGGACTGTTATCTACTACGTGGGGTGTGTTATATTCTACGTGGGCTGTGTTATATACTATGTGGCTGTGTTATATACTATGTGGCTGTGTTATATACTATATGGCTGTGTTTTATACTACATGGCTGTGCGATATACTACGTGGACTGTGTTAAATAATACGTGGTTGTTATGTGGCTGTGCTATATACTACGTGGGCTACATAGGCTGTGTTATATACTATGTGGCTGTGTTATATACTATGTGAGCTGTGCTATATACTACGTGGACTGTGTTATATACTACGTGGCTGTGTTATATACTATGTGGCTGTGCTATGTACTACGTGGCTGTGTTATATACTACGTGGGCTGTGTTATATACTACATTGGCTGTGTTATATACTACGTGGCTGTGCTATATGCTACACATTTTGCACTTTTACAAATGTTCTACGTTAATATTTTCTAATGTTTACTTTAAAAAGTTTTCCATTAAAAAAATTGTCATATTCAATGTATGCAGTTTTTTCTTTGCAGGAAGTTCAGCTAACAATAAAATGCCTACTGGTAACTGAGTAAGAGGGAGTTGGTCACAAAAATTGGCATGTAAGAGGTTGACTTATATAAAGCCCCTCTGCAGTATGGTATTGTAGAATTTACAATAGCTATCACTCATGTAAGAAGTGAAATCTGGCATTGTATTATACCTATATTTCTCTGCTGTATCTGTACATCATGAATTGTGGTATGTGTTAAAGGGGGGGCCCACTGAGACTCTTTCACCTGGGGCCCTCAAAAACCTGGAGCCAGCACTGGGTTCATGTATAATACTGTAATTGTAAAGAATAGGAAAATCAAGCTTGCTGTTTAAAGTTTTATTCACAAAATAATCAAGTTTAATCCGATCCATATGATACAAGCACTGCCCGCTAAGAGATTCTGAGAACAGTGGTCTGCAGACTCATCCTGAATGGAGCAGAGTTGTGCTTGCTCGGCCTCTGCTCTCTTCATTATCTATAGAGCTGCTGAGTGCTGCGCTCGGATATTTGAATCAGTTCCATAGACAATGAAAGAGCAGAAGTCAAGAATGCGCCTCTCCAGTCCATTCATGGCTGAGCTGCAGAGTCCTGTTCTTATCATCGGAATTGGGGAAAACTTGATTTATTTGGGGAATAATATAGATACCAGATATACAATTTTATATAATACTGTATATACATGATTGGGCTCAGCGGAACAGAATCCTAACGAAGACACATATCTCGATCTCAGTAAAAATATATATATATATATTTTTAGAGGAGTGTGCAGACCCAAATGCAACTTTTGCTATGGTACCCTATGAGCTCTATTTACACCCCTGTTTGTAGTTTAGTTCTCTATTGTCTGGTGTGTGGTGGATTAGTTCTCCATCCCTTGGTGTGTAGTGGATTAGTTATCCAACCCTAGGTGTTTAGTAGTTTAGTCCTCCAACCGCTGTTGTCTAGAAGTTTATTTCTCCATCCTCTCGTGTGTAGTGGTTTTGTTCTCCATTCCCATGTGCCTTGCAAGCCTTGGAGATTCCAAAAGTTGAGGAGCAGACACTTCCCGCCTGCCCCCATAGCCACCAGAGTCACCAAGTGCCCAGTCAGCGAGATGTAACAACACTGTCCTTGCTTGCTCATCCAGGTTTCAGTGGTGAAATGCACCCTGGCAGACATAGATTTTTTAAGGAACAGGTGATGTTGTCTGCGACATGCTAGTGTAGTGAAGGCACAGCTTTCGCAGAGAAGTAATGGCAATTGGTCAACTGGCACTGGGGGACTGCAACGACCATCAGCTTTTTATAACCATATGTATGCACCAGGTGGAAGGGCAGCATTTTTGTTGCCAACAGATTGAAGATGGTGAAGTTCTTAGCATTTATCATGTGTAGGAGGAAGCAAACTTTTACATCACCACAACTGCGGGACCAGTGGGATCTACAACCTCATAATCATCCTCTTTGTTCTCCCACTCCTCACTCTGAGGGTCACCCTCCTCAAGAAGCTGTCAAAATGCTGCTCAATTATACTATTTCTACTCTAGGGAAATTGATGCCATTTTTGTGGAATCTGGCAAAATTTTTTGGAAATGTTTGGACTCCAGTTAGGGTATCCTTCGTGTGTTGCCTGAATTTGGCAGGGATCTCAGAGTACCACAGCTACACTTTCATTCATCTACCTGTTACTGATCAATGTTAAAGCTGTAAATGCTGGTCCAAGCCTTCTCCCAGGCCCTGTCCCATGCATCCATGCTACGCAATTATACTGTTTGTACTATGGGTCAATTGATGCCTCTCTTCCTGGTGTCTGTCCTGAATTTGAGCTGTTTTGGCAGTTTTTTGGCCACCCAGAAATTGTTGTCTGTGCGTTTGACTTTTGCCTCCCATTGAATTCAATAGGGTTTGGATATGTTCGGTGAACGTCGGGACGTTTGCCAATCCGAACTTATCTGACCCTTCAAAGGTTCATTTATCTCTTATTATGATTCTAGGAGTCCCACTAGCTAACAATTTTAGCAGAATGTGTATGAGCCCCTCCTTTAACTCTAATACAGGGTGTATCGGAGTCTTTCTTCCTTCGAATTTTTTGCAGTTCTTGCATTGTCCACATGGACTCTGAAACTCATAAAGCCTCTCCTCCATGAACTAAACAGGATAGCGGCTATTGCACAGGCATGAGCGGCACCATCTTGGAGGAGAAAATATTTTTTTATTCTCCAGCAAGATGGTGCCGCCTGCGCAATAGCAGGTATTGGATCTCTATACATACTGATAGCTGCCACTGCGCAAGGTCAGCGGGCGCCATTTTTAAATTTACTTTTTTCCGCATGCTCAATTAAATAAGCAAAAGGGATTAAGTGCACAGTACACATGCGAACATGCTGCAGAAGTGTTTTTTTATTCAGTATGTGCTGGTATTCATTATGTAAACTAGGGATCAGTGACTTGTCAGCAGTCTGCATTATGAATATCTAATCAGAGCACCACATACACCAACCCTGCCATAGGGCACGAGAATCTCATTAACACAAAACTGAAAACAAAGAGTATGAAAAAACCACAAGACAGATTTCATCACCCGAGATATCATTTTATTCAGTATAACGGTGCCGACCTGACACTGTGTGTAGGTTACTGTGCACAATACTGCTGACAGGTTCCCTTTAAACAGTTTGGGGGCTATTAAGTGGTCATTATATTGTGTGGGAGCTGTACAGGGGGAAGACGCAGGACATTATTAAATGTAAAGTGGGCACTTGTTATAGGGGAACTCAGGTTACTGTGACTGTCAAAGGACACACACAGGGCATTATTACTTTCTAGGTTTCTAGAGGGCAAATTGTGGGCACTGTTTTCTAGGGCACTTGCACACGGAATTACTATATTCTTTACAATTTAGAGGAAACACACGACCAAAACACAGGTGCAGTAATAGGGACACATACGGCAGCAACTGTTCAGCATTGAGGTATGAGCAGGATAATGAGTTTGCGCAGGTTGGGAATAGATGTGGACAGTGCTGAAAATGTGAGAAGTCAGATGTGTCTTTGTTATAGTCTCTACAGCCGAGTTCTGGCTGGAGAGGTTGTCATGCCGGTCTAGGCTAGATGGAAAAGACGGGAAAAGTGAATGATTCCATCAGAAAGAACGTCAGCGGTAAGTCACCATCTGAAACTGTGCTATATTCTCTTATATGTTCCATTGGACTGGTATCTACTACTGACCACATGGTGGTAATATCAATGTTGGTCTTTGTATAGAGATGGTTTTCAGCAACAGCATGGTCATGTGTTGAAGTTCTCGTACATCCACTATTATGGGGTGCGTCACCCAGTTGTAATCAAGGTTACCTGGTTAGGGGCCCACTCAGAAGTTTTGCCCACCCAGGAACCAAAACCCTAGCTACACCTCTGGTCTGACCTGCTCAATTTGAATACCGAGCACTTGAGCATTAATGGCTAACAATACCTGTAGATTATTAACAAACTACAGCAGGGTCTCATCTTCCTTTTTATGCCATGTGAATAACTTCTTGAGTAGTGTGTCCTCAGAGGATACGTCAATAAACACATTTTTCAACACCCTGAGGATCTGTTCAAATGTTTGTTTCTCTCTGGCTTGCTGTAACAACAAAATATGTTTTTGCTTTTCTTTCCAAAGTACTATACTGATATTGGCTCATCTCTTGCTCAACCGCCTTTTACATCACCTTGAGCAAGGCCTATTACCCAAAAGCCAGTGTGGTTTCCGTGCTAAATGTGGAACAGTAGATATGGTCTTTTTAGCACGTCAACTTCAGGAAAAGTGCCAGGAGCAACACCATGACCTTTATGTAACTTTTGTTGATTTGACCAAGGTTTTCGACACAGTCAGTAGAGACGGCCTGTGGAAGATCATGGCAAAATTTGGCTGCCCGAGCAAGTTCATCTCAATCGTCTGGCAGTTCCATGATGGCATGATGGTGAAGGTTCTGAATGATGGAGACGAATCTGAGGCTTTCCCAGTAACAAATGACTTAAAACAAGGCTGTGTGCTTGCTCCAACCTTGTTTAGTATGCTATTCTCTGCAATGTTAAGTGATGCCTTTAACAACTGTGAAGATGGAATCCAGGTTAAGTACAGGACTGATGGCAAGCTATTCAACCCAAAATGCCTGAAGGCGGTTACGAAAGTGCATGAGACTGTTATCCGTGAATTATTATTTGCTGATGACTGTGCACTTAACGCTAGCAGGGTACAACAGATGCAGCATGAAATTGACTGTTTTTTGAAAGTTTGCGACAGTTTTGGTCTTGAGATCAACATTAGAAAAACTGAAGTCATGTATCAACCTGTTCCAGGAAAACTATTCAAGGAGCCATGTATCACGGTGAAGGATCAAAACCTCAAAGCAGTCGATAACTTCACCTACTTATTCAGCAAACTTTCCCGTGAAGTAACCATAGAGGCTGAGGTTAATAAAAGAATTGCCAAAGCCAGTGCTGAGTTCGGGAGACTGCATAAGAATGTCTGGGAACGAAGGGGACTCAGCCTTACCACCAAGCTGAAGGTCTACTGCACGGTGGTTCTCACCACACTTCTCCATGCTAGCAAGACCTTGACAGTCTACAGCCAGCATGCTAAACAGCGTAATCATTTTCACATGAGTTGCCTCCGCAGATTCCTCCACATCAAGTGGCAAGACAATGTCCCGGACACGGCAATTCTGGAACAAACTGGGCTCTGCAGTGTTTACACTCTCCTGCTGAAAATCCAAGCCACGTGGGCTGGACAAGTGATCAGAATGCCTGACAGCTGACTACCAAAACAACTGCTGTAAGGAGAACTGTGCGAAGGAAAGCGAGCAGTTGGGGGGCAGAAGAAGCACAATAAAGACTGCCTTAAGGTGTCTCTCAAAAACCTGGAAGTCAACGCCAATAAATGGGAAGAGCTTGCCCTGGATCATCGAGGTTGGGGGGCAGGATCACCTCCGGAGCACGTGCAGCTGAAGATAGGAAAATCTTTGACGCAAAAAGAAAGCGCGCTGTACGCAAGGCACAAGTAGAATCTGATGTGCTGACCACATCTGCTTCCTTATGTCAAGTATGTGGGCAAGCCTTCAGGGCCCGGATTGGACTCATCAGCCACCTCTGGACCCAAAACTACTAATTCTCTTCTAACCCTGAAGTCATGGTCATCTTCGACTACGAAGGACGAACATCACTATACTTCCAAATGTTGAGCCACATTGCACAACTGAACTGCTTGGTTCAGTCTCTCTCGTCAGGCTTCCAACATCAAAATAAATCCATTGAGTTTTGGCAGATGATTTAGCAGAGCTCTCACTGCAATTTTGGCACAGTCTTAGAGGGGGATGCTGCTCCTCCATACTTGAATCCATTCTTCTGAGTATGCAGATTTTAAGATACAGTTGGATAGGTGACAATGACACCAGAACTAGATTTGTTTTTAACACAAATTTACTGTTAGCTGACATCAGGGAAAAATGCAGAATCATAAACAATATTGGTAATAGTTATGCCCACAGGGCGTGATAAAGCATAATGGACTCACTAGACCACTGATGGTGCAGTGGTGGCTGTATACCCAATACTCAAAAGACATGAGAGTGGCTCTCATAAACCAAAAGATATTTATTAGTAAGGTTAAACAAAAAGGTAAAAGGTGTCAGAGGGAAGGAACCTCTGGATCATGGCACTGTACTACTTAGTGAATCACCGGTCAAGGTGTACCCCTATGCAGGGATTCCCCCGTCACAACACCAGGTGGCCTGAATGCCGCAAATCCAGGACCAGAGGACGACTCGTATTGACAGACTAGAAACACTGTGGAATACTTTGCTCTGCTGATGGAGAGAATCCCGGAAGCTCCATGAAATCCCAGAAAGGCTGATCCTGCTGGTAGTTCCATGAGGAGAGGCTAAATCAGGTTGGAGTAGGAACCTGAGTGAGCAGAGGGATCCAGGATAGGAATCACCAGTAGAGGATTCTGTGAAAATACATCAGTATAGTGCAGAGCACAGCAGAGCATGGCCTGAAGCTGAGGCAACAATCCCAGAGAATGAACACGTTGCCTAGGCAGCTCCCTAAAGGGGAGGATGCCTTTTATGCACAGAGCATCACAGCACAGACAACCCTAATAGAGAAAAGGTGACCTGCTACTTTAAGTATGTGCAGGAAGCGGGGCGAGCCTCCTAAGAGCATTTCCAGGAGGCCTGCCAAGAGGATGCAGGTTCTTAGCAGAGAAAGGAGCCGCTGATTGTCTGGAGCCACAGACAGGCTGAGTAAGGCTGTGTGATAGGCCCAGATCTCCCTGCGCAGCGGAGACTGGGCCTGCGGCTGAGGGCATGACAGTAATGGAATTTTACCTTTATAGTCTCTTTAGGTTCTGAATATGGGTGATGAATGCAAAATGGAAAAAGCTCAAAGTCATTCTCTGAATACTCTAGGCCTTTAACGGTGGACATCGAGGCTCCTAGTCTGTCAGATTTGGTCTCTGAAGATGCTGTCCTCTTGGTGGTTTCTCCTTTTTTACTCCTGTGACCATCCCACAAAGGCAAAACTAAGGTAAATATTCCTCAGGCAACTTTCTAATGGGGAGAAGACTGTAGTTCTTGCCATTCTGCAAGAAAGAGGGCATATCGCATTTAAATCACATTTTTTGGGGTTGGGGAAAAAGATAGAGACCATAAATGTAGATGCTGTCTATGAAAGTTGTGAGATAGAAATGATGTAAAGTCTATACAGCAGGTTGTTACACCATGTGTTAGGTAGCCAGAAGAGACTTGGGATATGGAAATGCTAGAAAGAGAGGTTCTTTTGGCACTTGAGCTAGAAAGCTGAAACTAGTAAGTGAAGCTACAAATGGGAGAAGCTGAGATGCTGTGGGTCCAGTGCCAAACGTGCCAATTGAACGAAGGATTAGGAAAAAATTAAATACTTTATAGAGACTCTAGCTATTTATCCTGTTGTATATTGCTCGGTTATCTCAAGCAGTCCAATAGACAATGAATGGAGCTGTGACCGACATGCCCAGTCACTGTTTCATTCTTCAGCGCCCCATTCTTAGTTTTATGAAGGCTAAACTACTCATGCAGCTGCTAAAAAATCTCTTCTATCACTCCTCCATCACATAAATCTGCTTTATAGGAAACAGTAAATCATTTGGAATGTCATAAGTCACTGATGTATTTTCCTGTAACGCTGTACGTCTTGTTAACCTGATGTAAATCTCCTTCCAGAGTGAATTTTAATAAATGTACTAAGCATATATTATTAGAAAGGACACAGCAGGACAAGTCTATGCTAATTCCGAGAGGTTTTTTTTTTAACATTTTGTCTGCCACCTAGGCATTCTTTAATCTTAGATCTTATTCATTGCATGCAATAATGTGGTTGTTCTCTTCTGTCTCGTACAACACTAGAACAAAACATGAATGTTTAAGGCAAAGCTTGTATTAGCTAGATGCTATATTTATTTGAAAGGGATTTGTAAAAACCACAAGTTCTAGGGGAGATTTAAAATTGTTTTTCATGATTTTCACCACAGTTATTATTATTTTGGACACTTATTGTGACATGCAGCACATGCTAATCAAAAATTTGCAACAATTGTGGTTCACATTTTTAACACAAAGCATGCCAAGTAATATATGGTTTAAACTTTTACTAGAGAGTCAAGAATTGTCAGATTTAGGTTACTGCTAGACAGCGACAATTTCGTGACAACAACGTCTTTCTGACTTTGTCTCTTGACAATTTTACAGCTCTGATTTTGCTGCAAATAAAGCAGGCAGGTTGCAGATAGGTCACACACAAGTCACTTGTCGCATGCATGCAGCCTGCATTGCAATTTATGACAAATGAGTTGCATGTGACATGTGACCAGCGACAGGAAATCCCACTCATTTGGAAATATTTGTGATTCTGTGTCACAGAATGTCGCTACTTACAGCGTGACACATAGAAAATCAGTAGATACAATGTTGCACTGCGATTTCGGTGTCCCGTGACAAGACACCCAGGCTTTATAAAACAGTATGAACCACCGTTGTAAATTTGGCACATTTTAATTTTGCACTGCCTAAAGAGTAGACAGTTTTGATTATTTATTATGCTTGCTTATATAGCGCCTTCATATTCCACAGTGCTTTACAGAAATAATTTTCGCTATCCCCATCGTGGCTCGCAATCCAAATTCCCTATTAGTATGCCTTTGGAGTGTGAGAGGAAGCCCATTCAAACATGGGGAGAGCATACACACTCATTGCAGATGTTGTAATTGGTTGGATTTGAACCCAAGGACTCCAGCACTGCAAGGCTGCAATGCTGACCACTGAGCCACTGTGTTGCATATTTACTGATTTATATGCTTGTCTTGCTGTGGCTGTATGTGATTAGGGAAAAAGACCCTGTATTGTCCCTAGGAGTGGGGCCCTAACTATCCCTGCTCGCAAAGGTACCTCTAAAGGAGAGGAGGATTGGGCCACAAGCCTTACTGCTCTCCTGTTATTCCCTAAGCTGCGCCCCTGTCCCAGGAGGCCTGGGACAGATATGCTAGTGCATACACTCGTAAGAGAGACAGGGATAACAGAAAGCAGCAAATATACAAAACACTCACCAAAGGTAGAGAGGTATATTGGGAAGAATAGGAATGTACCAACTATATGGGAATAGAACACTGAGGAAAGCATACACCCCAAAACAGCATGCAATAATCTCTAGTATCAACAATGATCTTCAGTTCAGCACAGCGACTCCAAGGAGGTAAGAAGAAAAACTTTCAATGGCAGGGAAGAGAAGGTCTGAGCAGATTTTATAGAGAGAGGAAATGTCCAGGTCAGGAACAGCTGTGAGGTGGAGCTGCAAGTTTCTAACCAGCATAGAAAGGGCTGTTAACCTCTTCAGCACCAAAGGAAACAAAATACATTTAATATGAAACACAAACACACTGGCTAAAGGGAATATTTGAGATTCCCAATATGTAGTGATCTTCTAACTCTAGATCTCTGAGGAGGGCCTGATCCATTTGTGACAGTACCCACCCCTTTCTACAAGGGGCCTCAGGACTCTCGGGACTGGGTTTATCCAGGTGGGCCAAATAAAAGGACCGTATCAACCTACCAGCATTAACTTCAGTTGCCGGCACCCACATCCTCTCCTCAGGATAATACCCCTTTAAATGTACCAGGTACTGTATGGAGCGGTGATCAATCGAGAAACAATGAGTTTCGCTACCTGAAACTCTAAATTGCCATCAATAATAACCAGTGGTGGTAAAGGTGATGGTTCTACAAGCATAACAAATTTTTTCAGCAAGGCCCTGTGGAAAACACTATGGAACTTGAGAGTCAGATGTAGCTTGAAATGAAAAGCTACAGGGTTGATTAAGGTGACTGGCAGGGAAGAGAACAATCTCTGGCAGGGAAGAGAAGGTCTGACCAGATTTTATAGGGAGAGGAAATTACCAGGTTAGGAAGAGCTATGAGATGGAGCTGCAAGTTTCTAACCAGCGTAGAAAGGGTCATTAACCTCTTCAGCACCAAAGGAAAAAAATCCATTTAATATGAAACACAAAAAAAACGGCAGATCTGAGATACATAGTGTCCTTCTAACCCCAGATCTCCCAGGATGTGGTGACCCACTCATGACAGCTCCATTGTGTTTTTATATAGTGCATTTGTTAGATGTTTTCTGCTGTTTTTTCAAACTGCCTCATGTTGTGTCTAGACATTGTGACATTTTTGGATTATTAATATTGAGTGGAAAAATGGAGTGCTACAAAGCTTTATGAGTAGGGTTGAGCGAAACGGGTCGAACATTTTCAAAAGTCGCCGACTTTTGGCTAAGTCGGGGTTTCATGAAACCCGATCCGACCCCTGTGCGTGGTCGGCCATGCGGTACGCGACTTTCGCGCCAAAGTCGCGTTTCAATGACGCGAAAAGCGCCATTTCTCAGCCAATGAAGGTAAACGCAGAGTGTGGGCAGCGTGATGACATAGGTCCTGGTCCCCACCATCTTAGAGAAGGGCATTGCAGTGATTGGCTTGCTGTCTGCGACGTCACAGGGGCTATAAAGAGGCGTTCCCGCCGACCGCCATCTTACTGCTGCTGATCTGAGCTTAGGGAGAGGTTGCTGCCGCTTTGTCAGAAGCAGGGATAGCGTTAGGCAGGGTCCATTAACCACAAAACCGCTTGTGCTGCAGCGATTTGCACTGTCCAACACCACCCTCGGTGTGCAGGGACAGTGGAAGTTTTTTTTTTTTTTTTTTCCCCTCAGCGCTGTAGCTCATTGGGCTGCCCTAGAAGGCTCCCTGATAGCTGCATTGCTGTGTGTACGCCGCTGTGCAAACCAACTGCTTTTTTCAAAGCACAAATCCTCTTGTTCCTTCCTTTCTGCACAGCTATCTTTTTTGTTTGTCCACACTTTTTATTTCATTTGTGCATCAGTCCACTCCTTATTGCTGCCTGCCATACCTGGCTGAGATTACTGCAGGCAGGGAGATAGTAGCTGCCTGCCATACCTGGCTGAGATTACTGCAGGCAGGGAGATAGTAATTGTAGGACATTCCCTGTGTTTTTTTTTTTTTTTTTTTGGTGGGAGATTAAGATTGGCAATTTGGCATTTCTGCTAGAGTGCCATCCCTGTGTGTGCCATCTCTCTCACATAGTGGGCCATAGAAAGCCTTTTCATTTTTCTGTATTTTTTTTTGTGGGGTGTATAAATTCTCCCTGATAAAAATACAGTGGGAGATTAATATTGGCCTTTGGGCTTGTGTGCCAGTCCTGAGTGTGCCATCTCTCTCACAAATAGTGGGCCATAGAAAGCCTATTTTATTTTTTTTGGGGTTTTATAAATTCTCCCTGAAAAAAAGGGAGATTAATATTGGCCTCTGGGCTTGTGTGCCAGTCCTGAGCGTGCCATCTGTGCCAGCCCTGAGCGTGCCATCTCTCTCACAAATAGTGGGCCATAGAAAGCCTATTTAATTTTTTTTTTGGTTTTATAAATTCTCCCTGAAAAAAAGGGAGATTAATATTGGCCTCTGGGCTTGTGTGCCAGTTGTGAGCGTGCCATCTGTGCCAGTCCTGAGCGTGCCATCTCTCTCACAAATAGTGGGCCATAGAAAGCCTATTTAATTTTTTTTTTTTGTTTTATAAATTTTCCCTGAAAAAAGGGAGATTAATATTGGCCTCTGGGCTTGTGTGCCAGTTGTGAGCGTGCCATCTGTGCCAGTCCTGAGCGTGCCATCTCTCTCACAAATAGTGGGCCATAGAAAGCCTATTTAATTTTTTTTTTGGTTTTATAAATTTTCCCTGAAAAAAGGGAGATTAATATTGGCCTCTGGGCTTGTGTGCCAGTTGTGAGCGTGCCATCTGTGCCAGTCCTGAGCGTGCCATCTCTCTCACAAATAGTGGGCCATAGAAAGCCTATTTAAATATTTTTTTGGTTTTATAAATTCTCCCAGAAAAAAAGGGAGATTAATATTGGCCTCTGGGCTTCTGTGCCAGTCCTGAGCGTGCCATCTGTGCCAGTCCTGAGCGTCCCATCTCTCTCACAAATAGTGGGCCATAGAAAGCCTATTTTTTTTTTTTTGGGGGTTTTAGAAATTCTCCCTGGAAAAAAAAAGGGAGATTAATATTGCCCTTTGGGCTTGTGTGCCAGTACTAAGCGTTCCATCTCTCTCTCTCTCTCTCTCTTAGTCAGTGGGCCATAGAACGCCTATTTTTGGTTTTATTTGTTTTCTAAATTCTCCCTGAAAAAATCATTTTATTTTATTTGGTTTCTAAATTCTTCCTGACAAAATCATATTTTTTTTATTATTTTTTTTTCTAAAGTCTCCCTGAAAAAAAAAAAAAAAACAGTGGGAGATTAATATTGGCCTTTCTGCTTGTGTGCCAGTCTTGACTCCTGGGTGCGTCATCTCTCAGTCAGTGGGCCATAGAACGCCTATTTTTGGTTTTATTTGTTTTATAAATTCTCCCTGAAAAAATCATTTTATTTTATTTGGTTTCTAAATTCTTCCTGATAAAATCATATTTTTTTTATTATTTTTTTTTCTAAAGTCTCCCTGAAAAAAAAAAAAAAAAAAAAAAAAAACAGTGGGAGATTAATATTGGCCTTTCTGCTTGTGTGCCAGTCTTGACTCCTGGGTGTGCCATCTCTCTCTCTCTCTCTCTCTCCAATTGTGGTCCATAGAAAGCCTATATTTTTTTTCCTTGATTTGGGTTCCAAAATCTACCAGAGAAAATAACTCCATCAATCATTGGTAGAAAAATATTGGCCTCTGGGCTTGTGTGCCACTCCTGATTCCTGTGTGCGTCATCTCTCAGTCAGTGGGCCATAGAACGCCTATTTTTGGTTTTATTTGTTTTATAAATTCTCCCTGAAAAAATCATTTTATTTTATTTGGTTTCTAAATTCTTCCTGATAAAATCATATTTTTTTTATTATTTTTTTTTCTAAAGTCTCCCTGAAAAAAAAAAAAAAAAAACAACCAAAAAAAACAGTGGGAGATTAATATTGGCCTTTCTGCTTGTGTGCCAGTCTTGACTCCTGGGTGTGCCATCTCTCTCTCTCTCTCTCTCTCTCTCTCTCTCTCCAATTGTGGTCCATAGAAAGCCTATATTTTTTTTCCTTGATTTGGGTTCCAAAATCTACCAGAGAAAATAACTCCATCAATCATTGGTAGAAAAATATTGGCCTCTGGGCTTGTGTGCCACTCCTGATTCCTGTGTGCGTCATCTCTCAGTCAGTGGGCCATAGAACGCCTATTTTTGGTTTTATTTGTTTTATAAATTCTCCCTGAAAAAATCATTTTATTTTATTTGGTTTCTAAATTCTTCCTGATAAAATCATATTTTTTTTATTATTTTTTTTTCTAAAGTCTCCCTGAAAAAAAATAAAAAACAGTGGGAGATTAATATTGGCCTTTCTGCTTGTGTGCCAGTCTTGACTCCTGGGTGTGCCATCTCTCTCTCTCTCTCTCTCTCCAATTGTGGTCCATAGAAAGCCTATATTTTTTTTCCTTGATTTGGGTTCCAAAATCTACCAGAGAAAATAACTCCATCAATCATTGGTAGAAAAATATTGGCCTCTGGGCTTGTGTGCCACTCCTGATTCCTGTGTGCGTCATCTCTCAGTCAGTGGGCCATAGAACGCCTATTTTTGGTTTTATTTGTTTTATAAATTCTCCCTGAAAAAATCATTTTATTTTATTTGGTTTCTAAATTCTTCCTGATAAAATCATATTTTTTTTATTATTTTTTTTTCTAAAGTCTCCCTGAAAAAAAAAAAAAAAAAACAACCAAAAAAAACAGTGGGAGATTAATATTGGCCTTTCTGCTTGTGTGCCAGTCTTGACTCCTGGGTGTGCCATCTCTCTCTCTCTCTCTCTCTCTCTCTCTCTCCAATTGTGGTCCATAGAAAGCCTATATTTTTTTTCCTTGATTTGGGTTCCAAAATCTACCAGAGAAAATAACTCCATCAATCATTGGTAGAAAAATATTGGCCTCTGGGCTTGTGTGCCACTCCTGATTCCTGTGTGCGTCATCTCTCAGTCAGTGGGCCATAGAACGCCTATTTTTGGTTTTATTTGTTTTATAAATTCTCCCTGAAAAAATCATTTTATTTTATTTGGTTTCTAAATTCTTCCTGATAAAATCATATTTTTTTTATTATTTTTTTTTCTAAAGTCTCCCTGAAAAAAAAAAAAAAAATCAACCAAAAAAAACAGTGGGAGATTAATATTGGCCTTTCTGCTTGTGTGCCAGTCTTGACTCCTGGGTGTGCCATCTCTCTCTCTCTCTCTCTCTCTCTCTCTCTCTCTCCAATTGTGGTCCATAGAAAGCCTATATTTTTTTTCCTTGATTTGGGTTCCAAAATCTACCAGAGAAAATAACTCCATCAATCATTGGTAGAAAAATATTGGCCTCTGGGCTTGTGTGCCACTCCTGATTCCTGTGTGCGTCATCTCTCAGTCAGTGGGCCGTAGAACGCCTATTTTTGGTTTTATTTGTTTTATAAATTCTCCCTGAAAAAATCATTTTATTTTATTTGGTTTCTAAATTCTTCCTGATAAAATCATATTTTTTTTATTATTTTTTTTTCTAAAGTCTCCCTGAAAAAAAAAAAAAAAAAAAAAAAAAACAGTGGGAGATTAATATTGGCCTTTCTGCTTGTGTGCCAGTCTTGACTCCTGGGTGCGTCATCTCTCAGTCAGTGGGCCATAGAACGCCTATTTTTGGTTTTATTTGTTTTATAAATTCTCCCTGAAAAAATCATTTTATTTTATTTGGTTTCTAAATTCTTCCTGATAAAATCATATTTTTTTTATTATTTTTTTTTCTAAAGTCTCCCTGAAAAAAAAAAAAAAAATCAACCAAAAAAAACAGTGGGAGATTAATATTGGCCTTTCTGCTTGTGTGCCAGTCTTGACTCCTGGGTGTGCCATCTCTCTCTCTCTCTCTCTCTCCAATTGTGGTCCATAGAAAGCCTATATTTTTTTTCCTTGATTTGGGTTCCAAAATCTACCAGAGAAAATAACTCCATCAATCATTGGTAGAAAAATATTGGCCTCTGGGCTTGTGTGCCACTCCTGATTCCTGTGTGCGTCATCTCTCACTCAGTGGCCCATAGAAAGCATATAGTTTGTTACATTTGTTTTCTAAATTCTCCCTGCAAAAATCAATGTTTTTTTTTGGGGGGGGGTTTCTAAAGTGTTCCTGAAAAAAATAAAAATAAAAAAAAAATAATAGTGTGACATTAATATTAACATTTGTGCTTCAGTGACAGTCCTGCGTGTGGGGCATCTCTCTAATTTGCAGCCACCAAAAAAAGAGTGTGTAACATTGGGCCTGATTTTCGCTGTGGTCTCACCAACCTGTAAAGGGGTAGCTAAATCATACTGAAGTTATAGCTCACCGTGTAAGTTGTGTGACTGCAACAAATAACGTTAGTTTGGTTACGTTTTTAAAACAATGAGGAAGTCTAGTGGAAGAGGTCGTGGCCGGGGGCGTTCATTGTCAGCTGGTAATGAGGGTAGTGGTAGTGGTGGAGCATCAGGTGGTCGTGGGGAAAAAAATATTGCACCTAAGTCTGGAGCTGTGGAGCCAGGTTCGTCGTCCGGCTACACAAGGCCTCGAACGCTCCCTTTTCTGGGATTAGGAAAACCGCTTTTAAAGCCGGAGCAGCAAGAGCAAGTTTTGGCTTATCTTGCTGACTCAGCCTCTAGCTCTTTTGCCTCCTCTCGTGAAACTGGTAAAAGTAAAAGCAGCGCGTCGTTAGTGGATGTTCACGGTCAGGGACAAGTCACTTCCTTGTCCTCTTCAGCAAAAACAACAACAGAGAAGAATGCAGCAGGCGACACAACGGGTTACTCCATGGAGCTCTTTACACATACCGTCCCTGGCTTAGAAAGTGAAGCAGTTAACAGTCCATGCCCATTACAAATTGAATCTGACATGGAGTGCACTGACGCACAGCCACAGCCAGACTACTATGCTGGTCCTTTGAATCAGACCACAACATTGCCCTCGCAGGGTGCTGATCAAGAATCAGACCCTGATGAGACTATGTTGCCCCATCACGAACGCTATACCACCGAACGACACGGTGACACAGACGAAGTTGCGCAGGAGGTACAAGAAGAGTTATTAGATGACCCAGTTCTTGACCCCGATTGGCAGCCATTGGGGGAACAGGGTGCAGGCGGCAGCAGTTCTGAAGCAGAGGAGGAGGAGGGGCCGCAGCAGGCATCAACATCGCCACAGGTTCCATCTGCCGGGCCCGTATCTTGCCCAAAACGCGTGGCAAAGCCAAAACCTGGTGGAGGACAGCGTGGCCATCCGGTTAAAGCTCAGTCTGCAATGCCTGAAAAGGTATCCGATGCTAGAAAGAGTGCAGTCTGGCATTTTTTTAAACAACATCCAATTGATCAGCGCAAAGTCATCTGTCAAAAATGTTCTACTTCCTTAAGCAGAGGTCAGAATCTGAAAAGTCTCAATACTAGTTGCATGCATAGACATTTAACCACCATGCATTTGAAAGCTTGGACTAACTACCAAACGTCCCTTAAGGTTGTTGCACCCTCGGCCAATGAAGCTAGTCATCAACGCAACATCCCTTCCGGCAGTGTAGGACCACCATTTAGCGCACCACCTGCTGTATCTGTGCAGGTATCTTTGCCAGGCCAAAGCAGTCAGGGTCAGGGAATCACCAGTTTCGTAGTAGGAAACACTGCATCTAGGGCACCGGCGGCAACAATACCATCTCCCACCGTCTCTCAGTCTGCCATGTCCACCGGCACCCCCGCTAGTTCCACGATCTCCATCTCTCCAGTCCAGCTCACCCTACATGAGACTATGGTTAGAAAAAGGAAGTACTTAGCCTCGCATCCGCGTACACAGGGTTTGAACGCCCACATAGCTAGACTAATCTCGTTAGAGATGATGCCCTACCGGTTAGTTGAAAGCGAAGCTTTCAAAGACCTGATGGACTACGCTGTACCACGCTACGAGCTACCCAGTCGACACTTTTTTTCCAGAAAAGCCATCCCAGCCCTCCACCAGCATGTTAAAGAGCGCATCGTCCATGCACTCAGGCAATCTGTGAGCACAAAGGTGCACCTGACAACAGATGCATGGACCAGTAGGCATGGCCAGGGACGTTACGTGTCCATCACGGCACACTGGGTAAATGTGGTGGATTCAGGGTCCACAGGGGACAGCAAGTTTGGGACAGTTCTGCCTAGCCCACGGTCTAGTAAACAGTTGTCTGTAGCCGTTCGCACCCCCTCCTCCTCCTCCTCCTCCTCGTCCTCCTGCAGAAGCAAGAGCTCGTCCACAGACCGCAGTCGCACAAACACTCCATCCGCACCTGCCACAGTTGCACACCAGGTCTCCCATTATGGGGCAGCTACTGGCATACGTCAGCAGGCTGTATTGGCTATGAAGTGTTTGGGCGACAATAGACACACCGCGGAAGTTCTGTCCGAGTTCTTGCAGCAAGAAACGCAGTCATGGCTGGGCACTGTAGATCTTGAGGCAGGCAAGGTAGTGAGTGATAACGGAAGGAATTTCATGGCTGCCATCTCCCTTTCCCAACTGAAACACATTCCTTGCCTGGCTCACACCTTAAACCTGGTGGTGCAGTGCTTCCTGAAAAGTTATCCGGGGTTATCCGACCTGCTCCTCAAAGTGCGTGGACTTTGCGCACATATCCGCCGTTCGCCTGTACACTCCAGCCGTATGCAGACCTATCAGCGTTCTTTGAACCTTCCCCAGCATCGCCTAATCATAGACGTTGCAACAAGGTGGAACTCAACACTGCACATGCTTCAGAGACTGTGCGAACAGAGGCGGGCTGTTATGTTTTTGTGGGAGGATACACATACACGGGCAGGCAGTAGGATGGCAGACATGGAGTTGTCAGGTGTGCAGTGGTCGAAGATTCAAGACATGTGTCAAGTCCTTCAGTGTTTTGAGGAATGCACACGGCTGGTTAGTGCAGACAACGCCATAATAAGCATGAGCATCCCCCTAATGCGTCTGCTGATGCAAAGTTTGACGCACATAATGGATCAGGCGTCTGCACCAGAGGAAGAGGAAAGCCTTGATGACAGTCAGCGATTGTCTGGTCAGGGCAGTGTACATGACGAGGTACCGGGCGAAGAGGAGGTGGAGGATGAGGAGGATGATGGGGATGAGTATATTTTTAATGAGGAAGCTTTCCCGGGGGCACGGGAAATTGGTGGCGTAGCAAGGCCGGGTTCTGGTTTTTTGAGGGACACAAGTGACGTAGATTTGCCTGCAACTGCCCCTCAACCAAGCACAACCGCAGATTTGACAACGGGAACTTTGGCCCACATGGCGGATTATGCCTTGCGTATCCTCAAAAGGGACACACGCATTACAAAAATGATGAACGATGACGATTACTGGTTGGCCTGCCTCCTTGATCCTCGCTATAAAGGCAAATTGCAAAATATTATGCCACATGAGAACTTGGAACTAATATTAGCAACAAAACAATCAACTCTTGTTGACCGTTTGCTTCTGGCATTCCCTGCACACAGCGCCCGTGATCGTTCTCACACGAGCTCCAGGGGCCAGCAGACCAGAGGTGTTAGAGGGGCAGAAATCAGAAGTGGCGTTGGCCAGAGGGGTTTTCTGACCAGGTTGTGGAGTGATTTTTCTATGACCGCAGACAGGACAGGTACTGCAGCATCAATTCAAAGTGACAGGAGACAACATTTGTCCAGTATGGTTACAAACTATTTTTCATCCCTTATCGACGTTCTCCCTCAACCGTCATTCCCATTTGATTACTGGGCATCCAAATTAGACACCTGGCCAGAATTGGCAGAATATGCATTGCAGGAGCTTGCTTGCCCGGCAGCTAGTGTCCTATCAGAAAGAGTATTCAGTGCTGCAGGTTCAATACTAACAGAAAAAAGGACTCGTCTGGCTACCCAAAATGTAGATGATCTAACCTTCATTAAAATGAACCACAACTGGATTTCAAAATCTTTTGCCCCACCCTGCCCGGCTGACACCTAGCTTTCTTATGAAAAGGTCTTGCCTGTATACTATTCTGAATGACTTTTCCAATCTCGTAATTTTCTTCACCTGATTGTCCAGCATACGACATGTTTCCACCTCACGAAATGGCCAAACTCCCCACACGGGGCCGTGCTATCGCCACTTTGCGCTTGGACCCTTGAGAGTGCTGTTTGTCTGAAGAGGTGGGTGTGGCCGCTTTTGGTCGACGGCACTGCCACTGGGTCCCTCATAGTACAATAAAGTGTCTCTGGCGGTGGTGGTGCGCACCCAACGTCAGACACACCGTTGTAATATGAGGGGCCCTGTGCCTGTACCGCCGGCCACAAGCCAGTTCCCCCCCCAGCTCAAACAGTGCTCTACCACTAGCAAAATTATCTCTCACAGCTTCACCAATGTGTAGTCTAGGCGCTGACATCCTTCAATGCCTGGCACTGACAATACCATTGTTTTGACATTTTTGTTATGTTAGGCCTTCGAAGCCTGTCTGCGGTCCCTTCTTTCTACAACTACTACACTGACCAGGCCACTGCTGGCCGTGTTACCCTGGAACCAATTTAAAAGTGCCTATAGTCAGCCCAATTTTGTTATGTTAGGCCTTCGAAGACTGTCTGCCGTCACTCCTTCCACTAGACTTCCACTGACCATACACTGCTGCCCATGTACCCCTGGAACCAATTTAAAGTGCCTACAGCCAGCCCAATTTTGTTATGTTAGGCCTTGGAAGCCTGTCTGCGGTCACTCCTTCCACTAGACTTCCACTGACCATACACTGCTGCCCATGTACCCCTGGAACCAATTTAAAATTGCCTACAGCCATGTGTTATTATTTTAGGCCTTCGATGCCTGTCTGCGGTCACTCCTTCCACTAGGCCTCCACTGACCACACCACTGCTGCCCGTGTACCCCTGGAACCAATTTAAAATTGCCTACAGCCATGTGTGATTATTTTAGGCCTTCGATGCCTGTCTGCGGTCACTCCTTCCACTAGGCCTCCACTGACCACACCACTGCTGCCCGTGTAACCCTGGAACCAATTTAAAATTGCCTACAGCCATGTGTTATTATTTTAGGCCTTCGATGCCTGTCTGTGGTCACTCCTTCCACTAGGCCTCCACTGACCACACCACTGCTGCCCGTGTACCCCTGGAACCAATTTAAAATTGCCTACAGCCATGTGTGATTATTTTAGGCCTTCGATGCCTGTCTGCGGTCACTCCTTCCACTAGGCCTCCACTGACCACACCACTGCTGCCCGTGTACCCCTGGAACCAATTTAAAATTGCCTACAGCCAGCCCAATTTTTTTATTTTAGGCCTTCGATGCCTGTCTGCGGTCCATTCGTTCAACTACTACTACACTGACCAGGGCACTGCTGCCCAAGTACCCCTGGAACCAATTTAAAATTGACTACAGCCATGTGTTAATATTTTAGGCCTTCGATGCCTGTCTGCGGTCACTCCTTCCACTAGGCCTCCACTGACCACACCACTGCTGCCCGTGTACCCCTGGAACCAATTTAAAATTGCCTACAGCCATGTGTGATTATTTTAGGCCTTCGATGCCTGTCTGCGGTCACTCCTTCCACTAGGCCTCCACTGACCACACCACTGCTGCCCGTGTAACCCTGGAACCAATTTAAAATTGCCTACAGCCATGTGTTATTATTTTAGGCCTTCGATGCCTGTCTGTGGTCACTCCTTCCACTAGGCCTCCACTGACCACACCACTGCTGCCCGTGTACCCCTGGAACCAATTTAAAATTGCCTACAGCCATGTGTGATTATTTTAGGCCTTCGATGCCTGTCTGCGGTCACTCCTTCCACTAGGCCTCCACTGACCACACCACTGCTGCCCGTGTAACCCTGGAACCAATTTAAAATTGCCTACAGCCATGTGTTATTATTTTAGGCCTTCGATGCCTGTCTGCGGTCACTCCTTCCACTAGGCCTCCACTGACCACACCACTGCTGCCCGTGTACCCCTGGAACCAATTTAAAATTGCCTACAGCCAGCCCAATTTTTTTATTTTAGGCCTTCGATGCCTGTCTGCGGTCCATTCTTTCAACTACTACTACACTGACCAGGGCACTGCTGCCCAAGTACCCCTGGAACCAATTTAAAATTGACTACAGCCATGTGTTAATATTTTAGGCCTTCGATGCCTGTCTGTGGTCACTCCTTCCACTAGGCCTCCACTGACCACACCACTGCTGCCCGTGTACCCCTGGAACCAATTTAAAATTGCCTACAGCCATGTGTGATTATTTTAGGCCTTCGATGCCTGTCTGCGGTCACTCCTTCCACTAGGCCTCCACTGACCACACCACTGCTGCCCGTGTACCCCTGGAACCAATTTAAAATTGCCTACAGCCAGCCCAATTTTTTTATTTTAGGCCTTCGATGCCTGTCTGCGGTCCATTCGTTCAACTACTACTACACTGACCAGGGCACTGCTGCCCAAGTACCCCTGGAACCAATTTAAAATTGACTACAGCCATGTGTGATTATTTTAGGCCTTCGATGCCTGTCTGCGGTCACTCCTTCCACTAGGCCTCCACTGACCACACCACTGCTGCCCGTGTACCCCTGGAACCAATTTAAAATTGCCTACAGCCAGCCCAATTTTTTTATTTTAGGCCTTCGATGCCTGTCTGCGGTCTATTCGTTCAACTACTACTACACTGACCAGGGCACTGCTGCCCAAGTACCCCTGGAACCAATTTAAAATTGACTACAGCCATGTGTTAATATTTTAGGCCTTCGATGCCTGTCTGCGGTCACTCCTTCCACTAGGCCTCCACTGACCACACCACTGCTGCCCGTGTACCCCTGGAACCAATTTAAAATTGCCTACAGCCATGTGTGATTATTTTAGGCCTTCGATGCCTGTCTGCGGTCACTCCTTCCACTAGGCCTCCACTGACCACACCACTGCTGCCCGTGTAACCCTGGAACCAATTTAAAATTGCCTACAGCCATGTGTTATTATTTTAGGCCTTCGATGCCTGTCTGTGGTCACTCCTTCCACTAGGCCTCCACTGACCACACCACTGCTGCCCGTGTACCCCTGGAACCAATTTAAAATTGCCTACAGCCATGTGTGATTATTTTAGGCCTTCGATGCCTGTCTGCGGTCACTCCTTCCACTAGGCCTCCACTGACCACACCACTGCTGCCCGTGTAACCCTGGAACCAATTTAAAATTGCCTACAGCCATGTGTTATTATTTTAGGCCTTCGATGCCTGTCTGCGGTCACTCCTTCCACTAGGCCTCCACTGACCACACCACTGCTGCCCGTGTACCCCTGGAACCAATTTAAAATTGCCTACAGCCAGCCCAATTTTTTTATTTTAGGCCTTCGATGCCTGTCTGCGGTCCATTCTTTCAACTACTACTACACTGACCAGGGCACTGCTGCCCAAGTACCCCTGGAACCAATTTAAAATTGACTACAGCCATGTGTTAATATTTTAGGCCTTCGATGCCTGTCTGTGGTCACTCCTTCCACTAGGCCTCCACTGACCACACCACTGCTGCCCGTGTACCCCTGGAACCAATTTAAAATTGCCTACAGCCATGTGTGATTATTTTAGGCCTTCGATGCCTGTCTGCGGTCACTCCTTCCACTAGGCCTCCACTGACCACACCACTGCTGCCCGTGTAACCCTGGAACCAATTTAAAATTGCCTACAGCCATGTGTTATTATTTTAGGCCTTCGATGCCTGTCTGCGGTCACTCCTTCCACTAGGCCTCCACTGACCACACCACTGCTGCCCGTGTACCCCTGGAACCAATTTAAAATTGCCTACAGCCAGCCCAATTTTTTTATTTTAGGCCTTCGATGCCTGTCTGCGGTCCATTCGTTCAACTACTACTACACTGACCAGGGCACTGCTGCCCAAGTACCCCTGGAACCAATTTAAAATTGACTACAGCCATGTGTTAATATTTTAGGCCTTCGATGCCTGTCTGCGGTCACTCCTTCCACTAGGCCTCCACTGACCACACCACTGCTGCCCGTGTACCCCTGGAACCAATTTAAAATTGCCTACAGCCATGTGTGATTATTTTAGGCCTTCGATGCCTGTCTGCGGTCACTCCTTCCACTAGGCCTCCACTGACCACACCACTGCTGCCCGTGTAACCCTGGAACCAATTTAAAATTGCCTACAGCCATGTGTTATTATTTTAGGCCTTCGATGCCTGTCTGTGGTCACTCCTTCCACTAGGCCTCCACTGACCACACCACTGCTGCCCGTGTACCCCTGGAACCAATTTAAAATTGCCTACAGCCATGTGTGATTATTTTAGGCCTTCGATGCCTGTCTGCGGTCACTCCTTCCACTAGGCCTCCACTGACCACACCACTGCTGCCCGTGTAACCCTGGAACCAATTTAAAATTGCCTACAGCCATGTGTTATTATTTTAGGCCTTCGATGCCTGTCTGCGGTCACTCCTTCCACTAGGCCTCCACTGACCACACCACTGCTGCCCGTGTACCCCTGGAACCAATTTAAAATTGCCTACAGCCAGCCCAATTTTTTTATTTTAGGCCTTCGATGCCTGTCTGCGGTCCATTCTTTCAACTACTACTACACTGACCAGGGCACTGCTGCCCAAGTACCCCTGGAACCAATTTAAAATTGACTACAGCCATGTGTTAATATTTTAGGCCTTCGATGCCTGTCTGTGGTCACTCCTTCCACTAGGCCTCCACTGACCACACCACTGCTGCCCGTGTACCCCTGGAACCAATTTAAAATTGCCTACAGCCATGTGTGATTATTTTAGGCCTTCGATGCCTGTCTGCGGTCACTCCTTCCACTAGGCCTCCACTGACCACACCACTGCTGCCCGTGTAACCCTGGAACCAATTTAAAATTGCCTACAGCCATGTGTTATTATTTTAGGCCTTCGATGCCTGTCTGCGGTCACTCCTTCCACTAGGCCTCCACTGACCACACCACTGCTGCCCGTGTACCCCTGGAACCAATTTAAAATTGCCTACAGCCAGCCCAATTTTTTTATTTTAGGCCTTCGATGCCTGTCTGCGGTCCATTCGTTCAACTACTACTACACTGACCAGGGCACTGCTGCCCAAGTACCCCTGGAACCAATTTAAAATTGACTACAGCCATGTGTTAATATTTTAGGCCTTCGATGCCTGTCTGCGGTCACTCCTTCCACTAGGCCTCCACTGACCACACCACTGCTGCCCGTGTACCCCTGGAACCAATTTAAAATTGCCTACAGCCAGCCCAATTTTTTTATTTTAGGCCTTCGATGCCTGTCTGCGGTCCATTCTTTCAACTACTACTACACTGACCAGGGCACTGCTGCCCGTGTACCCCTGGAACCAATTTAAAATTGCCTACAGCCATGTGTTATTATTTTAGGCCTTCGATGCCTGTCTGTGGTCCCTCCTTCCACTAGGCCTCCACTGACCTGTCTACTGCGGCCCGTGTACCCCTTGAACCAACCTAATAAAATATTTAAAAAATTAATTTGATTATAAAAAATAAGATCGTGTTGAGATCTCAAATGCAGACATTTTAACAATCAAAACAAACACACAACAAATATCTGGAACTGTACTACAAAGGTCCAACAGCTACAATTTCTTTCTCCTGCAAGAAGTTAACTGAAAGTTTTTTGGAGTTGTTAACACAGATATGGCATCCACCGAGTGTTGTCCTGTCGCGTCTCCTTTAAATTATTTCCAATAAGATGTTAAACTATTAATTTAATAAAATCAATAATTAAAAAAATAATTGAGTAAGTCAAAAGCACATTGCAAATAAACATTAATTACAAATCAAGAAGCATGGCGCGTCCGAGGGTGAGTAGATACCGAATAAGAATATAATCACCCTCGGACGCGCAATGCTTATTTACAACAGCCTTCCTTCCTAAGAATCAGCCCTTCCGTGGTGTAGAGAGAGGTTGTGTTACACTCCAAGGTGTTCCCCAGGTTGCCTTTCCTGAGCTTCTATCTTCAGGCTCTCATTAAATTGTGGTTAAATGGAACAACTGCATTTGGCGTACTAGTTGGTTTGGGGCCTACTATCGGTGTCTGCCACTCCTTGCTGTTCTCCTGGTTTCCTGTTCTGAAATTCCATTTTCAGCCTCTCGTTAAGTAGTTGTTAATGTTAGACTGCATTTGGCCTACTAGTTGGGTTGGGGCCTACTATCGGTGTCTGCCACTCCTTGCTGTTCTCCTCCACTGAACAAAGCTGTGCCGCCTGTTTACTACGGTTGCCAATTTTGAACTGCATTTCGACTACTTACTGATTTGGCCCTACTCTCTGTGTCAGCCTCTCATTCCAGTTGTCCTCCACTGCAATGCCCCCTGGTTATTCCTGTGTTACCAATTTTGAACTGCATTTAGCCCACTTTCTTCTTTGGGCCTATATCTGTGTTTCCACTTCATCGTGCCCATTGCCCAGCCAGTGATAGATGAGTCTGCTGGTACATTGACCCATAACGCAACATTCCCCGTGCACGCTACACAACAACATTGTGACCCTGCTGAAAGTCAGGTTGCTCTTCCCGCATACCATACCACCTTACACGGGGACAAAGAGGAAGGTGCAGATGAAAGTGCAGGTTCCTTCATCAGGTGGGGGGAGGAATACTAGTTGGCGACGTCACTGGCACAGGGCCTCTCATAGTACGCAAAAGTGTTGCTGCCGGTGGGAGGCGCCCCCGCCGTGCAAACACACCGCTGTACTTTGAGGGGCCCTGTGCCAGTGCCAATGCCAACGAGTGGGCCCCCCCCTGCTTGCTCAGGATCACAGCACTTGCAAAGTTGAAATACTTACCTCTCCCTGCTCCACTGCCGTGACGTGGTCCAGATTTACTGGGCCCACTAATTACTTGAACCAGCCCTACCCCCCACAACTTTAGCCAAATGACCCCCAATTTCAAATGCCTTCCAATTATTTTAAGGTAAATTACGCTTGACAAGCTTCATTAAGAAGAATGGATGGTTTTGACATTAAAATGGGCACTCTAGGTGTTTTCCTGGCCCCCACTCACTGCCGACTATGCTGCCCCATTGACTTGCATTGGGTTTCGTGTTTCGGTCGATCCCGACTTTACGTCATAATCGGCCGATTTCACTCGACCCGACTTTGGACATAGTCGGGTTTCGCAAAACCCGGCTCGACTCTAAAAAGGTCAAGGTCGCTCAACTCTATTTATGAGTACTCAGCAGGGGGAACTGCATGGAGAGTCCAGGTTTATTCTGACTTTCCACAGAAAAGATTTTTGTTCAATGTAATTGACCTTTAGGAGAGTGTCTGCAATAAGGAAATTAGATCATGAATTTAACAGTATGGGTTTGAAACAATCTGTAAATTTACAGTCTGTAAAAAGCAGTTATTTCTTTCTGCCATCCACAACTGTATTTTTTTTTTAATTTGTTAAAGTTAGTTGTGTGCATTCACCAAAGCGACAAAAGAAGTATTATCGAGAACAGCAGACGGCATGTTTTGTTGGCTGTTGCAGTCAGGCAACTGTTTCAACATAACTAGATGGCCACAGGGCTCCGAAGTAATAATCTTGTGTGTGTCTGATTCTAGCCACTCTCCTCAGCAGTCCTGCTGTGTCTGCTGGTGTAGTGGAAGTCCCAGGGAATTCTACACTTCCCTTCCTTTCACAGTTAGGCTATGTGCACATGTTGCAGAATTGGCATGCATATTCCCGGTAAACACTAGCGTTTTACAAGCATAATTAGCTTGCAGAATGCTAGCGCTTTCCAAGCGATCTGGAGCATCGCTTGGAAAACTGATTGACAGGTTGTTCACACTTGTCAAACATGGTGTTTGACAAGTATGACCAACTTTTTTACTATTGCCTATGCAGCATCAATAGTAAAAAGATCTAATGTTAAAAATAATAAAAAAAATAAAAAATCATGATATTCTCACCTTCCGGCGGCCCCCGAAGCCTTCCCGCCCCTCACGATGCTCCCGTTCCCAGTGATGCGTCGCGACAATGACCCCAGATGACGTAGCATCATGCGAGACCGCTACGTCATCACAGGTCATTGTTGCAAAGCATCACTGGGAACGGTAGCATCGCGAGGCGAGGAGCGGAAAATAAGCGGATCAATGCATTCCTCTGTGTGCGGAATCGGGGCGATTCCGCACAAAGAATGAGCATGCTGCATATTTTTCCGCAATGCTATTCTGCCGCGGGAAAAAAAGGAACATTAGCACAGCATTGTGAAATCCCATTGAATTCAATGGGCTGTGTTGTGTATGCGTTTTTACAGCGTGACGCAACGTGTGCACATAGCCTAACAGTCAATTTCCTCCTCAAAATCCAGTGTTCCCTGTTGTGAATTCTGTGGCTGAGTTCACTTCTGTGGTCACAAGTGGTATTGCAGTCTCTGGGCTTCCTCCCTCATGTGTTTTGGTGAGCTCGTTGGCTGCCTTGCTATTTAGCTCCACCTGAGTCTGTCTTCCTTGCTCCTTGTCAATGTTCCAGTGTTGGATCTGAGCTACTGCATCTTTCCTTGGGCCTGCTGCTCTGCTAGATAAGTGCTTCTAGTTTGTTTTCTGTTTTTTCTGTCCAGCTTGTTATTATCTTTTGCTGGAAGCTCTGAGAAGCAAAGGGGTGCACCGCCGTGCTGTTAGTTCGGCACGGTGGGTCTTTTTGCCCCTTTGCGTGGTTTTCGTTTTAGGGTTTTTTGTAGACTGCATAGTTCTCTTTGCTATCCTCGCTCTGTCTAGAATATCGGGCCTCACTTTGCTGAATCTATTTCATTCCTACGTTTGTCTTTTCATCTTGCTAACAGTCATTATATGTGGGGGCTGCCTATTCCTTTGGGGTATTTCTCTGAGGTAAGTCAGGCTTGTATTTCTATCTTCAGGCTAGTCAGCTCCTCAGGCAGTGCCGAGTTGCATAGGTAGTTGATAGGCGCAATCCACTGCTGCTTCCAGTTGTGTGAGGATAGATCAGGTACTGCAGTCTACAGAGATTCCACGTCTCAGAGCTCGTCCTATTGTTTTGGGTTATTGCCAGATCTCTGTATGTGCGCTGATTACTGCACGCTGTGTTGCCTGATTGCCAGCCATAACAGTACAAGGAGCCATTCAATGATTTCCAATAAAGGGAAAAAAGAAATCCTGACATCATTTTTTTTTCTTAGCTCTGTCTTCAGTCTTTTTTTTCCCCTAGACATTAGAGTGCTTCAGGACACAGCTGTGGACATGGATATTCAGGCTCTGTGCTCCTCAATGGATAATCTCGTTGTAAATGTACAAAAGATTCAAGATACTATTGATCAGAAATCGATGCTAGAACCAAGAATTCCGATTCCTGATTTGTTTTTTGGTGACAGAACTAAGTTCCTGAGCTTCAGAAATAATTGTAAGCTATTTTTGGCCTTGAAACCTCATTCTTCTGGTAATCCTATTCAACAGGTTTTGATTATTATTTCTTTTTTGCGCGGCGACCCACAGGACTGGGCGTTTTCTCTTGCACCAGGAGATTCTGCATTGAGTAATGTTGATGCATTTTTCCAGGCGCTGGGATTGCTTTACGATGAGCCTAATTCAGTGGATCAAGCTGAGAAAAATCTGCTGGCTTTATGCCAGGGTCAGGATGATGTAGAAGTATATTGTCAGAAATTTAGAAAATGGTCAGTACTCACTCTGTGGAATGAATCTGCACTAGCGGCTTTGTTCAGAAAGGGTCTCTCTGAAGCTCTTAAGGATGTAATGGTGGGATTTCCTATGCCTGCTGGTTTGAATGAGTCTATGTCCTTGGCCATTCAGATCGGTCGTCGCTTGCGCGAGCGTAAATCTGTGCACCATCTGGCGGTATTGTCTGAGAGTAAGCCTGAGCCTATGCAGTGCGACAGGACTATGACTAAAGTAGAACGGCACGAACACAGACGTCTGAACAGACTGTGTTTCTATTGTGGTGATTCTACTCATGCTATTTCTAATTGTCCTAAACGCACTAGGCGGTTCGATAGCTCTGCCGTTATTGGTACTGTACAGTCCAAATTCCTTTTGTCCATTACCTTAATGTGCTCTTTGTCATCATATTCTGTCATGGCGTTTGTGGATTCAGGCGCTGCCCTGAATCTGATGGATTTGGATTATGCTAAACGTTGTGGATTTTTCTTGGAGCCTTTGCGGTGTCCTATTCCGTTGAGAGGAATTGATGCTACACCTCTGGCCAAGAATAAGCCTCAGTACTGGGCCCAGCTGACCATGTGCATGGCTCCTGCACATCAGGAAGTTATTCGCTTTTTGGTACTGCATAATTTGCATGATGTGGTCGTGTTGGGGTTGCCATGGCTACAAACCCATAATCCAGTATTGGATTGGAACTCTATGTCGGTAACCAGCTGGGGTTGTCAGGGAGTACATGGTGATGTTCCATTTTTGTCTATTTCGTCATCCATTCCTTCTGACATCCCAGAGTTCTTGTCGGACTTTCAGGATGTATTTGAAGAGTCCAAGTCTGATGCCCTTCCTCCGCATAGGAATTGTGATTGTGCTATCGATTTGATTCCTGGTAGTAAATTCCCTAAGGGTCGTTTATTTAATTTGTCCGTACCTGAACACACCGCTATGCGCAGTTATGTGAAGGAGTCCCTGGAGAAGGGACATATTCGCCCATCGTCGTCACCATTGGGAGCAGGGTTCTTTTTTGTAGCCAAGAAGGATGGTTCGCTAAGACCGTGTATTGATTACCGCCTTCTTAATAAGATCACTGTTAAGTTTCAGTATCCCTTGCCATTGATTTCTGACTTGTTTGCTCGGATTAAGGGGGCTAGTTGGTTTACTAAGATTGATCTTCGTGGTGCGTATAATCTGGTGAGAATCAGGCAGGGAGATGAATGGAAAACGGCATTTAATACGCCCGAGGGTCATTTTGAGTATCTGGTGATGCCGTTCGGACTTGCCAATGCTCCATCTGTTTTTCAGTCTTTTATGCATGACATTTTCCGTGAGTATCTGGATAAATTCTTGATTGTTTACTTGGATGACATTTTGATCTTCTCAGATGATTGGGAGTCTCATGTGAAGCAAGTCAGAATGGTTTTCCAGGTACTGCGTGCTAATTCCTTGTTCGTGAAGGGATCAAAGTGTCTCTTCGGTGTGCAGAAAGTTTCATTTTTGGGGTTCATCTTTTCCCCTTCTACTATCGAGATGGATCCGGTTAAGGTTCAGGCCATCCAGGATTGGACTCAGCCGACATCTCTAAAAAGTTTGCAGAAATTCCTGGGCTTTGCTAATTTTTATCGTCGCTTCATCTGTAATTTTTCTAGCATTGCCAGACCATTGACCGATTTGACCAAGAAGGGTGCTGATTTGGTTAATTGGTCTTCTGCTGCCGTGGAAGCTTTTCAGGAGTTGAAGCGTCGTTTTTGCTGTGCCCCTGTGTTGTGTCAACCTGATGTTTCTCTTCCGTTCCAGGTCGAGGTTGATGCTTCTGAGATTGGTGCAGGGGCGGTTTTGTCACAGAGAGGTTCTGGTTGCTCAGTGTTCAAACCATGTGCTTTCTTTTCCAGGAAATTTTCTGCTGCTGAGCGTAATTATGATGTGGGCAACCGAGAGTTGCTGGCCATGAAGTGGGCATTCGAGGAGTGGCGTCATTGGCTTGAGGGTGCTAAGCATCGCGTGGTGGTTTTGACTGATCATAAGAACCTTACTTATCTTGAGTCTGCCAAGCGCTTGAATCCTAGACAGGCCCGTTGGTCGTTATTTTTTGCTCGTTTTGATTTTGTGATTTCATACCTTCCGGGCTCTAAAAATGTGAAGGCGGATGCTCTGTCTAGGAGTTTTGTGCCCGACTCTCCGGGGTTATCTGAGCCGGCGAGTATCCTCAAGGAAGGAGTCATTGTGTCTGCCATCTCCCCTGATTTGCGGAGAGTGTTGCAGAAATTTCAGGCTAATAAACCTGATCGTTGTCCGGCCGAAAAACTGTTCGTCCCTGATAGGTGGACTAGTAAAGTTATCTCTGAACTTCATTGTTCGGTGCTGGCCGGTCATCCAGGAATCTTTGGTACCAGGGAGTTGGTTGCTAGATCCTTCTGGTGGCCATTTCTGTCACGGGATGTGCGTGCTTTTGTGCAGTCCTGTGGAATTTGTGCTAGGGCTAAGCCCTGCTGTTCACGTGCCAGTGGGTTGCTTTTGCCCTTGCCGGTCCCGAAGAGGCCTTGGACACATATTTCGATGGATTTCATTTCTGACCTTCCCGTTTCTCAAAAGATGTCTGTCATTTGGGTGGTCTGTGATCGCTTTTCTAAAATGGTCCATCTGGTGCCCTTGGTTAAATTGCCTTCCTCCTCTGATTTGGTGCCTTTGTTCTTCCAGCATGTGGTTCGTTTACATGGCATTCCTGAGAATATTGTTTCTGACAGAGGTTCCCAGTTTGTCTCGAGGTTCTGGCGAGCCTTTTGTGGTAGGATGGGCATTGACCTATCTTTTTCCTCGGCCTTCCATCCTCAGACTAATGGCCAGACCGAACGAACCAATCAGACCTTGGAAACATATCTGAGATGTTTTGTTTCCGCTGACCAGGATGATTGGGTGTCATTTTTGCCGTTGGCTGAGTTCGCCCTTAATAATCGGGCCAGCTCGGCTACCTTGGTCTCTCCATTTTTCTGCAATTCTGGGTTCCATCCTCGTTTCTCTTCAGGACAGGTTGAGTCTTCGGACTGTCCTGGTGTGGATTATGTGGTGGACAGGTTGCAGCAGATCTGGACTCAGGTAGTGGACAATTTGACCTTGTCCCAGGAGAAGGCTCAGCTTTTCGCTAATCGCAGACGCCGTGTGGGACCCCGACTTCGTGTTGGGGATCTGGTTTGGTTATCTTCTCGTCATATACCTATGAAGGTTTCCTCTCCTAAATTTAAACCTCGTTTTATTGGTCCGTATAGGATTTCTGAGATTCTCAATCCGGTGTCTTTTCGTCTGACCCTCCCAGACTCCTTTTCCATACATAATGTATTCCATAGGTAGTTGTTGAGGAGATACGTGGCACCTATGGTTCCATCTGTGGAGCCTCCTGCCCCTGTTTTGGTGGAGGGGGAATTGGAGTATATTGTGGAGAAGATTTTGGATTCTCGTGTCTCTAGACGGAAACTCCAGTATCTGGTCAAATGGAAGGGTTATGCTCAGGAAGATAATTCCTGGGTTTTTGCCTCTGATGTCCATGCCCCAGATCTTGTTCGTGCCTTTCATGTGGCTCATCCTGGTCGGCCTGGGGGTTCTGGTGAGGGTTCGGTGACCCCTCCTCAAGGGGGGGGTACTGTTGTGAATTCTGTGGCTGAGTTCACTTCTGTGGTCACAAGTGGTATTGCAGTCTCTGGGCTTCCTCCCTCAGGTGTTTTGGTGAGCTCGTTGGCTGCCTTGCTATTTAGCTCCACCTGAGTCTGTCTTCCTTGCTCCTTGTCAATGTTCCAGTGTTGGATCTGAGCTACTGCATCTTTCCTTGGGCCTGCTGCTCTGCTAGATAAGTGCTTCTAGTTTGTTTTCTGTTTTTTCTGTCCAGCTTGTTATTATCTTTTGCTGGAAGCTCTGAGAAGCAAAGGGGTGCACCGCCGTGCTGTTAGTTCGGCACGGTGGGTCTTTTTGCCCCTTTGCGTGGTTTTCGTTTTAGGGTTTTTTGTAGACTGCATAGTTCTCTTTGCTATCCTCGCTCTGTCTAGAATATCGGGCCTCACTTTGCTGAATCTATTTCATTCCTACGTTTGTCTTTTCATCTTGCTAACAGTCATTATATGTGGGGGCTGCCTATTCCTTTGGGGTATTTCTCTGAGGTAAGTCAGGCTTGTATTTCTATCTTCAGGCTAGTCAGCTCCTCAGGCAGTGCCGAGTTGCATAGGTAGTTGATAGGCGCAATCCACTGCTGCTTCCAGTTGTGTGAGGATAGATCAGGTACTGCAGTCTACAGAGATTCCACGTCTCAGAGCTCGTCCTATTGTTTTGGGTTATTGCCAGATCTCTGTATGTGCGCTGATTACTGCACGCTGTGTTGCCTGATTGCCAGCCATAACAGTTCCCACTACTTCTATGTCTGCATCCTCTGTCACTACATGTGATCTTGTCAGAATAGGATTTAAGGTGATTTGCTTAACCCTACTGTTCTGTTCGGTCTGGGGAGACCTATTTTGAACTTTGGTATTTTTTGGGGTGTTCAAGATGCGGTTCTGAAACTTGTGGTTGATTGACTTAAATGAGGATGGGTCGGTCGGCCACGGGTTTCAGAGCCGCATCTTGAATATTTTAAAGAATATTGAAGTTCAAAGTCGGTCATTTTTGACCAACAGAACAGCAGGGTATTAAGACAGTGAGCACCACACATCACACAAGGATCTCTCCTTTCTGGCTTTGCTGACCACAATGTTTACAAGTCTGTCTGTCTGTCTGTTCCAGGTTTCTGGGTTTCTGGTAATAGAGAGGTGGAGAAGTAGCATTTTTAGATTTTGGTGCATTAAAACATTCACAATGCAGCATACAACCAATTGTAATTTGTTTACGGCTGTACAGCTGCACTTCTTCAACCACACAACACCATATATTCTCTTGATGTTCCTTTATTGCTTATCCGCCACTTTTTCTCTTCTCCGAATCTGTAACATTTTTCTACATCCAAACATCAACACTGCTTTTTCTTCCCTGTCTTTTACTACTTCTTTAGCTGTTTAGGATACCATTCATACAAGGCCATGTAGGTTTGGATTTCTTTTCCCTTAATAATAAAGACCTTCATTTAAAAACTGCATTTTGCGCTTACTTATGTTATCTTTTGTCTAATATTTAAATTTGTTTGGTGATGTGAAACATTTAAGAGTGACAAACGTGTAAAAGAATAGGAAATCATGAAGGGGCAAACACTTTTTGACACAACTGTACAATGTAGAATTAGGCAGATGTACCTTTATCTTTCATCTTACGCACACTGTATTGGGTCAGTAATTGTTTTCATATTTCCTGTTTTCTAATAAAACTTATTTTGCCTATGCTATTAGAGGGCAAGATTTCTACTTTGTGCTTATCTACCTGACATGGATTTACCAACTCTACAGCGTAAATGGCTTCTTTCACTGAAATTATATTTGTATAAAATTCTAATGCTATAATCTAAAATGCAGGTCAGATCTTAATGGAATGATTACATCGCGCAGAAAGTCGGAGATTTTTTTCATCAGCTCTTTTATTCAGGTAGATGTGCTCACTTATGTCTATACTCTGTTGCCTGCAGCTTTGTTCAGGTCCATTTGCTTTGAAGACTATGGAGGCTTTCTCCCTAATTATAAATCCAAGAGGAGTAAGAAAAAGGACTGCTCTGTACTTTTGGACAAAGTGATAAATAGCGATGTCAGATAATACTATTCCCAGGGCAGCCAATGAATGAATGATAGCAATTATTATTGTAAACTAGAGGGGTTTTCTGCTAAGAAAGATGTATTTTTCATCCATCAAAACTTCCTACAGCATAGAACTAATGAAGTCAAATGAACTCAGAAGAAATTGAACACATTTTATTTGGTATTAGTTATATAATAAATTGGGCAGCAACAACATTTCTGAGAGGAGCACTGATGTATTATCCATCATGGCTCTATCACTCCTGCTCCCAAAACTCTTCTTGTGTCTCCAGTCTTTAAAACTGACCGCAAACCACGTTCCTAAAATATAGAAAAAAATGAATTTTTAAGAATTCCTAAGTTTAAATATAACCCAATAGTCTGGCTAATGAAGAAACACACAGTGTTATCTGTTCAGTACCCATACTGTCTGTAATGAGGATAAACAGATAGATTGCAAAAGGAAAAAAAAGTATACAAAAACATATGTAATTTTTACATAGATACATTTTAGAAAGCATACTTTGCAGCATTTTGTTTCACACATGCTTAAAAAATTTAAACAGTACTGTATATATGCATACTGTATATGGACTGCTCAGTTATTACATTTATTTTTACTTGTATACATACATATACACAGTGATCAATCAGCATTAATGAATACACCCCCTTTGAAAAGTAACATTTTAATCGATACCTCACTGAATACAATTTCCCAAATTTTGAGAAAACAGTTTCATTTCACATTTTTTAACCTATGAAAGTAAGGTGAGCAGTACATCTTTAATTGCAAAACCTTCAGTTTTACTCTAATTGGATGATGTAAAAATAAATACACACTCCATCAAAAACTACTATTTCCCATGATCCCCATGATCCATGATCTTTTTCCTTTCTTTAAGAATGCCCTCTTTTAGAGCCTGGTGCTGGAGGTCGAGTGATGATCAAGAGTATCGCAGTACTGCACAGTATTAGGCAGCACAGAGGTAAAGCTAGTTGGGTGCAGTGTGGGCAGGGTCGGACTGGGGTGTCTGGGGCCCACCAGGGGAATGGCCTCTTGGGGCCCACCCTACAGCTATATGCAAATATCTGTCATTATAGCGGAGCATCAGCTGTAGCTGCTACTACTGCGTGCCCCAATAACTGGGATATATAATCACGATAGTTTACATTAATGGGGTTCTTGGTTAAAACAAGTTATCACCCATCCATGGGCTCCACAGGATAGGTGATCGCTTAGGTCTGACCATTAGAAACTGCACCGATCGGAAGAATGGGTGAAGTTTTATCCCTGACAGGACACTTTTATCCCTATTTTAAAATGCAGCGGCAGGTGGGATGTCTGACCGCAGCTCCATTCATTCTCTTTGGGGCTTCCAGAAAAAAACATACCACTCCAGTCTAATGGGGATAAAAAGTTGCACATTTTGCTGAATGGGTCAAAGCAGTCAGACCCCACCAATCAATACGTTATCACTAGTGTTGAGCGATACCGTCCGATACTTGAAAGTATCGGTATCGGATAGTATCGGCCGATACCCGAAAAGTATCGGATATCGCCGATACCGATATCCGATACCAATACAAGTCAATGGGACACCAAGTATCGGAAGGTATCCTCATGGTTCCCAGGGTCTGAAGGAAAGGAAACTCTCCTTCAGGCCCTGGGATCCATATGAAAGTGTAAAATAAAGAATTAAAATAAAAAATATTGTTATATTCACCTCTCCGGCGGCCCCTGGACATCAGCGCGAGGAACCGGCGTCCGGCACGGCTTCTTTGTTCAAAATGAGCGCCTTTAGGACCTGCGGAATGACGTCGCGGCCTCTGATTGGTCGCGTGCCGCCCATGTGACCGCCACGCGACCAATCAGAAGCCGCGACGTCATTCCTCAGGTCCTAAAGGCGCTCATTCTAGGAATTTATCTGAGGAATGACGTCGCGGCTTCTGATTGGTCGCGTGGCGGTCACATGGGCGGCACGCGACCAATCAGAAGCCGCGACGTCATTCCGCAGGTCCTAAAGGCGCTCATTTTGAACAAAGAAGCCGTGCCGGACGCCGGTTCCTCGCGCTGATGTCCAGGGGCCGCCGGAGAGGTGAATATAACAATATTTTTTATTTTAATTCTTTATTTTACACTTCCGATACCGATACCCGATATCACAAAAATATCGGATCTCGGTATCGGAATTCCGATACCGCAAGTATCGGCCGATACTTGCGGTATCGGAATGCTCAACACTAGTTATCACTTATCCTGTGGAGAGGTGATTACTTTTTTCCCACAGGAAACCCCCAGTAAGTGCATCTCTGCCGCTGTGTACAAAGCATTAAAACTCTAATGGAAATAAAGAATCTTCTCCTAATTAATATCAGAGAGAACAAATGACCGCCATACACAACACAATCCACTATATCAAGACCAATATTACCACATACAGGAAGAAATACCACCACACCATGACCAGACCACATAGTGACCGAATAATACTACATACAAGGGACAAATACCCCCACACCATGACCAGATCACATATTACCACCACATAGTGACCGAATAATATGACATATTAGGGCAGCACGGTTCAGAGGTTAGCACTGCAGCCTTGCAGCACTGGGGTCCTGGGTTCAAATCACACCAAGGACAACATCTGTAATGAGTTTGTATGTTCTCCCCGTGTTTGCGTGGGTTTCCTCCAGGTACTCTGGTTTCCTCCCACATTTACAAAGACATACTGCTAGGGAATCTAGATTGTGAGCCCCATCAGGGACAGTGACAATAATGTCTGTAAAGCACTTTGAAATTAATAGCGCTATATAAATGAGTAAAAATAAATTAAAATAAATATTACCAGCATATAGGGACCAAATGATACCACATACAAGGAGAAATACTGCCACGTCATGACCAGACCACAAATTACCAACACATAGTGCCAGAATACTACAATATTGATTATAAATACAAACCAGAATACTAACACCACTGTTATTACCACCAGTGACAATCTACACAGTACCTCTGTATATAGTGTCAATGTACAGGTAATACAGTGATCAAAGGTGACATTATACACAGGAGATCTGTATATAGTGTCAGTGTACATGTAATACTGTGACCACCAGTGACATTATACACAGGAGCTCTGTATATAGTGAATAGTGTACAGATAATACAGTGACCACCAGTGACATTATTCACAGGAGCTCTGTGTATAGTGTCAGTGTACAGGTAATACAGTGACCACCAGTGACATTATACACAGGAGCTCTGTATATATTGTCAGTGTACAGGTAATACAGTGAACACTGGTGACATTATACACAGGAGCTCAGACACTAGTGACAGAGGGAATTAAGTACGGCTGGTGGCTTTTATCTCTCTGCATGCTCCACTAATCCTATTTTTCTATTGTGTGGCTTCTGGCCCTGCCACTGCACAGCCATACCAGCCACACATTTCCTAGCTGACCACTGTTTTATAGCTATATTGTGCTGCTGCTGGGAAGCGTATTGCCTTGAGGGTGCACAAAAATGAAACAGCTCCAAAAATAAGGCAAATTTTTTGAAAGGCTTGTTCATAAGCCATTGTTTCCTCAACTGTTCCCTAAAAAAATTGGATTGTTAAATAAAAATCCCCAGTAGTTGTTTAATCATTTTAAGAATAGCAAACCTGTTGTTTATCCCAAAAAAGAATAGTTTTGTTCAGAAGCCAATTGCTTTTTCACTTTTAACTCTTTAGTGACCAAGCCAATTTTGACCTTAATGACCAAGCCATTTTTACAATTCTGACCACTGTCACTTTATGAAGTTATAGCTCTGGAACACTTCAACATATCCCAGTGATTCTTAAAATGTTTTTTCATGACATATTATATGTCCTGTTAGTGGTAAAATTTCTTCGAAATAACTTGCGGTTATTTATGAAAAAACTTTTAGGTTTTCTACCATTAAATCAGAGAAATAGGTCACACAAAATAGTTAATAAATAACATATCACACAGGTGAAATTTACATCAGCACAATTTTGAAACATATTTTTTTTTGTTAGGATGTAATAAAGGTTAAAAGTTTACCAGCGATTCTCATTTTTCCAGCAAAATTTAAATTGGCTGGAATAAATGGCGGGCGACATGTCGCGTTTGGAGGCACCCTGATGTACTTAAACAGTGGAAACCTCCCAATTCTAACATCAACCCAAACACAACCCTAATCCCATCACCACCCTAACAACAAGACAACCTCAACACAACGCCAACCATTACTCCAACACCACCATATCTCAACACAATCCTAACCCCTACACAACCTCAACACAACCCTAACCCCAACCCTAAACCTAGCTCAACCCTAACCCTAGCTCTAACCCTAACCTTAGCTCTAACCCCAACCCTAACCCTAGTTCTAACCCCAACTCTTGCTCTAACCCCAAACCTAACCCTAGCCCAACCCTAGTGTTATGATCTGGTGGTTAGGACAAATAGTGGACCTGGTAGTTAGAGCACCAGAAAAGACCTGATAGCACATTAATACAGGACAAGCTCTGGGAAGTGGAACCTCTGCTGACCGCAATCCCTAATCCTATCACGCACACTAGAAATAGCCGTGGAGCGCTCCTATCATGACCTAGGCTGTCATGATCCCAATGGCAGGGGATCACAAAAAGACAAGCACACAAAAAACAGAACAAGCTCTAGGGTGATGGAAACTGAGCTGACCGCGATCCTGAACCTAATTCACAACACTAGCAGTAGCCAGGGAACGTGCCTACGATGATTCTAGACGTCTCGCGCCAGCTAAAGGACTAGCTTCCCCTTTTAGAATAAACAAAGACCTCTCTTGCCTCCAGAGAAACACCCCACAGAAATAGCAGCCCCCCACATGTAATGACGGTGAAATGAGAGGAAAGCACATACGTAGTAATGAAAACAGATTCAGCAAAATGAGGCCCGCTAAAACTAGATAGCAGAGGATACAAAAGTGAAATGCGCGGTCAGCGAAAAACCCTACAAAAAACCATCCTGAAATTACCTGAACTCATGTGCCAACTCATGGAACATGAGGAGTAATATCAGCCCACTAGAGCAACCAGCAACAAGGAATCACATAACTGCAAGCTGGACTAAAACAAAAATAAAGCAAAACGTGGAACAGGAAAAATCAAAAACTTAGCTTGTCCTGAAGATTACAGAAGCGGAAAGCAGAGGAAACAAGAAACACTGATTACATTGATCGCCGGCGAGGAAATGACAAGAAAGCCAGGTTAAATAGGAAACTCCCATATCCTGATAGAACAGGTGGACACCAGAGACTGCAGAGAACACAATTCACCCAGTACCATCTGTAACCACCAGAGGGAGCCCAAAAACAGAATCCACAACAGTACCCCCCCTTGAGGAGGGGTCACCGAACCCTCACGAGAACCACCAGGGCGACCAGGATGAGCCCTATGAAATGCACGGACCAAATCAGCAGCATGAACATCAGAGGCAACCACCCAAGAATTATCCTCCTGACCATAACCCTTCCACTTGACCAAATACTGAAGTTTCCGTCTGGAAAGACGAGAATCCAAGATCTTCTCCACAACATACTCCAATTCTCCCTCCACCAGCACCGGAGCAGGAGGCTCAAGCGAAGGAACAACAGGTACCTCATACTTCCGCAACAACGACCGATGGAACACATTATGAATAGCAAACGATGCCAGAAGATCCAAACGAAACGACACAGGGTTAAGAATTTCCAAGATCCTATAGGGACCGATGAACCGAGGTTTGAACTTAGGAGAAGAGACCTTCATAGGAACAAAACGAGAAGACAACCACACCAAGTCCCCAACACGAAGTCGAGGACCCACGCGGCGACGGCGATTAGCAAACTGCTGAGCCCTCTCCTGGGACAACTTCAAATTGTCCACCACATGACTCCAAATCTGATGCAACCTATCCACCACCATGTCCACTCCAGGACAATCAGAAGGCTCCACCTGACCAGAGGAAAAACGAGGATGAAACCCCGAATTACAAAAGAAAGGAGAAACCAAGGTAGCAGAACTAGCCCGATTATTAAGGGCAAATTCGGTAAGCGGCAAAAAGGTAACCCAGTCATCTTGATCAGCAGAAACAAAACACCTTAAATAAGTTTCCAAGGTCTGATTAGTTCGTTCCGTCTGGCCATTCGTCTGAGGATGGAATGCAGAAGAAAAGGACAAATCAATGCCCATCTTAGCACAGAACGTCTGCCAAAATCTAGACACAAACTGGGATCCCCTGTCAGAAACAATGTTCTCCAGAATCCCATGCAAACGAACCACGTTCTGAAAAAACAGAGGGACCAACTCAGAGGAAGAAGGTAACTTAGGCAAGGGTACCAGATGAACCATCTTAGAAAAGCGGTCATACACAACCCAGATGACGGACATTTTTTGAGAGACAGGGAGATCCGAAATAAAGTCCATGGAAATGTGCGTCCAAGGCCTCTTCGGGATAGGCAAAGGTGACAACAATCCACTGGCCCGAGAACAGCAAGGCTTAGCCCGAGCGCAAACTTCACAAGACTGCACAAAAGAACGCACATCCCTCGACAAGGAAGACCACCAAAAAGACCTGGCCACCAAGTCTCTAGTACCAAATATTCCAGGATGACCTGCCAACGCAGAAGAATGGACCTCGGAGATGACTCTACTGGTCCAATTATCCGGAACAAACAGTCTTTCAGGCGGACAACGATCAGGTTTATCCGCCTGAAACTCCTGCAAAGCACGTCGCAAGTCTGGGAAGACAGCCGACAAAATCACCCCATCCCTAAGGATACCAGTGGGCTCAGAATTTCCAGGGGAATCAGGCACAAAACTCCTAGAAAGAGCATCCGCCTTCACATTCTTTGAACCTGGCAGGTATGAAACCACAAAATCGAAACGGGAGAAAAACTGACCAACGAGCCTGTCTAGGATTCAGACGCTTGGCAGACTCAAGATAAATCAGATTCTTGTGATCAGTCAAGACCACCACACGATGTCTAGCACCCTCAAGCCAATGACGCCACTCCTCAAATGCCCACTTCATGGCCAAAAGCTCCCGATTACCAACATCATAATTCCGCTCAGTGGGCGAAAACTTTCTAGAAAAGAACGCACATGGCTTCATCACCGAGCAATCGGAGCTTCTCTGTGACAAAACCACCCCCGCTCCAATCTCAGAAGCATCAACCTCAACCTGAAAAGGAAGCGAAACATCTGGCTGACGCAACACAGGAGCAGAAGAAAGCCGGCGCTTAAGTTCCTGAAAGGCCTCCACAGCCGCAGGAGACCAATCAGCAACATCAGCACCCTTCTTAGTCAGATCCGTCAAAGGCTTAACAACACTAGAAAAATTAGTAATGAAACGACGATAAAAATTAGCAAAGCCCAAGAACTTCTGTAGACTCTTAAGAGATGTAGGCTGCGTCCAGTCACAAATAGCTTGAACCTTGACGGGATCCATCTCAATAGTAGAAGGGGAAAAAATATACCCCAAAAAAGAAATCTTCTGAACTCCAAAGAGACACTTTGAACCCTTTACAAACAAAGAATTGGCCTGCAGGACCTGAAACACCTTCCTGACCTGCTGAACATGGGACTCCCAGTCATCAGAAAAAACCAAAACATCATCCAAATACACAATCATAAATTTATCCAGATATTCACGGAAAATATCGTGCATAAAGGACTGGAAGACAGAAGGAGCATTAGAAAGTCCAAAAGGCATCACCAAATACTCAAAATGGCCCTCAGGTGTATTAAATGCGGTTTTCCACTCATACCCTGCTTAATCCGCACAAGATTATACGCACCCCGAAGATCAATCTTAGTGAACCATTTAGCCCCCTTAATGCGAGCGAACAAATCAGTCAACAATGGCAAAGGATACTGATATTTGACCGTAATCTTATTCAAAAGACGGTAATCTATACAAGGCCTCAAGGAACCATCTTTTTTGGCCACGAAAAAAAAACCTTCTCCCAAAGGAGACGAAGATGGACGGATATGTCCCTTTTCCAAGGACTCCTTAACATAATCCCGCATAGCAGTATGCTCTGGCACTGACAGATTGAACAAACGACCTTTAGGAAATTTACTGCCAGGAATCAAATCTATAGCACAATCGCAATCCCTGTGAGGAGGAAGCGAATTGAGCTTAGGCTCCTCAAAAACATCCCGATAATCAGACAAAAATACAGGAAACTCAGAAGGAGTAGATGAAGCGATAGAAATCGGAGGTGCATCATCATGAACCCCCGACATCCCCAGCTTAACACAGACATCGTTTTCCAGTCCAAGACTGGGTTATGAGTTTGTAACCATGGCAAACCAAGCACTAAGACATCATGTAAATTATACAGTACCAGGAAGCGAATCACCTCCTGATGAACGGGAGTCATACGCATGGTCACGTGTGTCCAGTACTGAGGTTTATTCATAGCCAAAGGTGTAGAGTCAATTCCTTTCAAAGGAATAGGGACTTCCAGAGGCTCCAGACTAAACCCACAGCGGTTGGCAAATGACCAATCCATAAGACTCAGGGCAGCGCCTGAATCCACATAGGCATCGACGGAAATGGCTGATAATGAACAAATCAGAGTCACAGACAGAATGAACTTAGACTGTAAAGTACTAATGGCAACAGACTTATCAACCTTTTTTGTGCGTTTAGAGCATGCTGATATAACATGAGCTGAATCACCACAATAAAAACACAACCCATTTTTCCGCCTATAGTTTTGCCGTTCACTTCTGGACTGAATTCTATCACATTGCATAGTCTCAGGTGCCTGTTCAGAAGACACCGCCAAATGGTGCACAGGTTTGCGCTCCCGTAAACGCCGATCAATCTGAATAGCCATAGTCATAGACTCATTCAGACCTGTAGACGCCGTGAACCCCACCATAACATCTTTAATGGCCTCAGAAAGGCCATCTCTGAATTTTGCAGCCAGAGCGCACTCATTCCACTGAGTAAGCACCGACCATTTCCGAAATTTCTGACAATATATTTCTGCTTCATCTTGCCCCTGAGAGAGAGCCAATAAAGCATTTTCAGCCTGAATCTCTAGGTTAGGTTCCTCATAGAGCAAACCCAATGCCAGAAAAAACGCATCCACATTGAGCAACGCAGGATCCCCTGGTGCCAATGCAAATGCCCAATTCTGAGGGTCACCCCGCAGGAAAGATATTACAATTTTGACTTGCTGAGCAGGGTCTCCAGAGGAGCGAGATTTCAAAGAAAGAAACAACTTGCAATTGTTCCTAAAATTCAGAAAACTAGATCTATCTCCAGAAAAAAACTCTGGGATAGGAATTCTAGGTTCAGACATAGGAGCATGTACAACAAAATCTTGTATATTTTGAACCTTAGCAGCACGATTATTCAGGCTGGAAGCCAAACTCTGGACGTCCATGATAAACAGCTGAGGACAGAGCCATTCAAGGATTAAGAGGAGGTAAGACGCAGCCAGGCTGCAATTAAGGCTAGGCAGCAACCTCTGAGGGAAGGAAAAAAAAAAAAAAAAAACAAACTTCCTCAGACTAATTTTCCTCCTACTTCAGCCAATACGATTACCACTTTTGGGCCGGCGATACTGTCATGATCCCAATGGCAGGGGATCACAAAAGGACAAGCACACAAAAAACAGAACAAGCTCTAGGGTGATGGAAACTGAGCTGACCGCGATCCTGAACCTAATTCACAACACTAGCAGTAGCCGGGGAACGTGCCTGTGATGATTCTAGACGTCTCGCGCCAGCCGAAAGACTAGCTTTCCCTATTAGAAGAAACAAAGACCTCTCTTGCCTCCAGAGAAACACCCCACAGAAATAGCAGCCCCCCACATGTAATGACGGTGAAATGAGAGGAAAGCACATACGTAGTAATGAAAACAGATTCAGCAAAATGAGGCCCGCTAAAACTAGATAGCAGAGGATACAAAAGTGAACTGCTCGGTCAGCGAAAAACCCTACAAAAAACCATCCTGAAATTACCTGAACTCATGTGCCAACTCATGGAACATGAGGAGTAATATCAGCCCACTAGAGCAACCAGCAACAAGGAATCACATAACTGCAAACAAATAAAGCAAAACGTGGAACAGGAAAAATCAAAAACTTAGCTTGTCCTGAAGATTACAGAAGCGGAAAGCAGAGGAAACAAGAAACACTGATTACATTGATCGCCAGCGAGGAAATGACAAGAAAGCCAGGTTAAATAGGAAACTCCCATATCCTGATAGAACAGGTGGACACCAGAGACTGCAGAGAACACAAGTCACTCAGTACCATCTGTAACCACCAGAGGGAGCCCAAAAACAGAATCCACAACACTAGGCGCCTCGTCACAGCCTCAACTAGCTAGCCCTAGAGATAGGAAAAATAAGCCTATCTTGCCTCAGAGAAAATTCCCCAAAGGAAAAGGCAGCCCCCCACATATATTGACTGTGAGTAAGATGAAATCACAAACACAGAGATGAAATAGATTTAGCAAAGAGAGGCCCGACTTACTAAACAGACAGAATATAGGAAAGGTCACTTTGCAGTCAGCAAAAAACCCTACAAAAGCCACACAGAGAGTGCAGGGAAAAATACCTTCCGCACCGACTAACGGAGTGGAGGCGCCCCTCTGCGTCCCAGAGCTTCCAGCAAGCAAGGCAAAATTCACATAAGCATGCTGGACAGAAAAAATAGCAAACAAGAACAAAGCAAAGCGAAACTTAGCTTCTGCAGGAGGAAACAGGTAACCAGGAAGATCCAGGAGCGAACTAGACCAATGCTACAACATTGACAGCTGGCATGGGGCAAAGATCTAAGAGGAGTTAAATAGAGCAGCCCACTAACGAATTAGCCTCGTCACCTGTGGAAGGAAACTCAGAAACACCCACAGGCATCAGAGAAAGTCCATGGACAGAACCAACCGAAGTACCATTCATGACCACAGGAGGGAGCCCGAAAACAGAATTCACAACAGTACCCCCCCTTGAGGAGGGGTCACCGAACCCTCACGAGAGCCCCCAGGCCGACCAGGATGAGCCAAATGAAAGGCACGAACCAGATCGGCCGCATGAACATCAGAGGCAAAAACCCAGGAATTATCCTCCTGACCATAACCCTTCCACTTGACCAAGTACTGGAGTTTCCGTCTCGAAATACGAGAATCCAAAATCTTCTCCACCACATACTCCAACTCCCCCTCAACCAACACCGGAGCAGGAGGGTCAATGGATGGAACCACAGGCGCCACGTATCTCCGCAATACCGACCTATGGAACACATTATGGATGGCAAAAGAATCTGGAAGGGCCAAACGAAATGACACAGGATTGATAACCTCAGAAATTTTATACGGACCAATGAAACGAGGCTTAAACTTAGGAGAGGAAACCTTCATAGGAACATAACAAGACGACAACCAAACTAAATCCCCAACACGAAGTCGGGGAACCACACAGCGCCGGCGGTTAGCGAAACATTGAGCCTTCTCCTGGGACAATGTCAAATTGTCCACCACATGAGTCCAAATCTGCTGCAACCTATTCACCACAGTATCTACACCAGGACAGTCCGAAGACTCAACCTGCCCTGAAGAGAAACGAGGATGGAAACCAGAATTGCAGAAAAATGGCGAAACCAAAGTAGCCGAGCTGGCCCGATTATTAAGGGCAAACTCAGCCAATGGCAAAAAGGACACCCAATCATCCTGATCAGCAGAAACAAAGCATCTCATATGTTTCCAACGTCTGATTAGTTCGTTCGGTTTGGCCATTTGTCTGAGGATGGAAAGCCGAGGAAAAAGACAAATCAATGCCCATCCTAGCACAAAAGGATCGCCAAAACCTCGAAACAAACTGAGAACCTCTGTCCGAAACAATGTTCTCCAGGATGCCATGTAAATGAACCACATGCTGGAAAAACAATGGCACCAAATCAGAGGAGGAAGGCAATTTAGACAAGGGTACCAAATGGACCATCTTAGAAAAGCGATTACAAACCACCCAAATGACCGACATCTTTTGAGAGACGGGGAGATCCGAAATAAAATCCATAGAAATATGCGTCCAGGGACTCTTCGGGACCGGCAAGGGCAAAAGCAACCCACTAGCATGAGAACAGCAGGGCTTAGCCCGAGCACAAGTCCCACAGGACTGCACAAAAGAACGCACATCCCGTGATAAAGAAGGCCACCAAAAGGATCTAGCCACCAAATCTCTGGTACCAAAGATTCCAGGATGCCCAGCCAACACCGAACAATGAAGCTCAGAGATAACTCTGCTAGTCCATTTATCAGGGACAAACAGTTTCTCTGCTGGGCAACGGTCAGGTCTATCAGCCTGAAATTTTTGCAGCACCCGCCGCAAATCAGGGGAGATGGCAGACAAAATTATCCCCTCTTTGAGAATACCTGCCGGCTCAGAAACACCCGGAGAGTCAGGCACAAAACTCCTTGACAGGGCATCAGCCTTCACATTCTTAGAGCGCGGAAGATACGAAACCACAAAATCAAAATGGGAGAAAAATAACGCCCATCGAGCCTGTCTCGGATTCAACCGTTTGGCAGACTCAAGATAAGTCAAATTTTTGTGATCTGTCAAGACCACCACGCGATGCTTGGCTCCTTCAAGCCAATGACGCCACTCCTCGAATGCCCACTTCATGGCCAACAATTCTCGATTACCAACATCATAATTGCGCTCAGCAGGCGAAAACTTTCTAGAAAAGAAAGCACATGGCTTCATTCCCGAGCCATCAGAACTTCTTTGCGACAAAACAGCCCCTGCTCCAATCTCAAAGGCATCAACCTCAACCTGAAACGGGAGCGAAACATCTGGCTGGCACAACACAGGGGCAGAAGAAAAACGATGCTTCAATTCCTGAAAAGCATCCACGGCCGCAGAAGACCAATTGACCACATCAGCACCCTTCTTGGTCAAATCAGTCAACGGTTTAGCAACACTAGAAAAATTAGCGATGAAGCGACGATAAAAATTAGCAAAGCCCAGGATCTTTTGCAGGCTCTTCACAGATGTCGGCTGAGTCCAATCATGAATGGCCTGGACTTTAACAGGGTCCATCTCGACAGTAGAAGGGGAAAAAATGAACCCCAAAAATGAAACCTTCTGAACTCCAAAGAGACACTTTGACCCCTTCACAAATAAGGAATTAGCACGAAGGACCTGGAACACCATTCTGACCTGCTTCACATGAGACTCCCAATCATCCGAAAAGACCAAAATATCATCCAAATACACAATCAGGAATTTATCCAGGTACTCTCGGAAGATGTCATGCATAAAGGACTGAAATACTGATGGAGCATTGGAAAGCCCGAATGGCATCACCAGGTACTCAAAATGGCCCTCGGGCGTATTAAATGCTGTTTTCCATTCATCGCCCCGTTTAATACGCACAAGATTATACGCCCCTCAAAGGTCTATCTTGGTAAACCAACTAGCCCCTTTAATACGAGCAAACAAGTCGGACAGCAACGGCAAAGGATACTGAAATTTGACAGTAATTTTATTAAGAAGGCGGTAATCAATACAAGGTCTTAAAAAACCATCCTTCTTGGCCACAAAAAAGAACCCTTCTCCCAACGGTGATGACGATGGGCGAATATGGCCTTTCTCCAAGGATTCCTTTATATAACTCCGCATAGCGGCGTGTTCTGGCACAGATAAATTGAACAATCGGCCCTTAGGAAACTTACTACCAGGAATCAAATTAATTGCACAATCGCAATCCCTATGAGGAGGTAGGGCACTGGCTTTGGGCTCATCAAATACATCCTGATAATCCGACAAAAACTCCGGAACTTCAGAAGGAGTAGAAGACGAAATTGACAAAAATGGAACATCACCATGTACCCCCTGGCAACCCCAGCTGGACACAGACATAGATTTCCAGTCCAATACTGGATTATGGACCTGTAGCCATGGTAACCCTAAAACGACCACATCATGCAGATTATGTAACACCAAAAAATGGATATCCTCCTGATGTGCAGGAGCCATGCACATGGTCAATTGGGTCCAGTACTGAGGCTTATTCTTGGCCAAAGGTGTAGCATCAATTCCTCTCAATGGAATAGGATGCTGTAAGGGCTCAAAGAAAAAACCACAGCGCCTAGCATACTCCAAATCCATCAAATTCAGGGCAGCGCCTGAATCCACAAATGCCATAACAGAGTAAGAAGACAAAGAACAAATCAGAGTAACTGACAATAGAAATTTTGACTGTACCGTACCAATGGTGGCAGACCTAGCGAACCGCTTAGTGCGCTTAGGACAATTGGAGATAGCATGAGTAGAATCACCACAGTAAAAACACAGCCCATTCCGACGTCTGTGTTCCTGCCGCTCAGCTCTGGTCAAAGTCCTATCACACTGCATAGGCTCAGGCCCATGCTCAGATAGTACCGCCAAATGGTGCACAGTTTTACGCTCACACAAGCGCCGATCGATCTGAATAGCCAAAGACATAGACTCATTCAGACCAGCAGGCATGGGAAATCCCACCATGACATCTTTAAGGGCTTCAGAGAGACCCTTTCTGAAGATTGCTGCCAGGGCACATTCATTCCACTGAGTGAGCACAGACCACTTTCTAAACTTCTAACAATATATCTCTGCTTCATCCTGACCCTAACACAGAGCCAGCAAGATTTTCTCTGCCTGATCCACTGAATTAGGTTCGTCATAAAGCAATCCGAGCGCCGGGAAAAACGCATCCACATCACGCAATGCGGATCTCCTGGCGCAAGGGAAAATGCCCAGTCTTGAGGGTCACCACGTAACAAAGAAATAATGATCCTTACTTGTTGAGCAGGATCACCTGAGGAGCGAGGTTTCAAAGCTAGAAACAATTTAGAATTATTTTTGAAATTCAAGAACTTAGATCTATCACCAAAAAATAAATCAGGAATTGGAATCCTAGGCTCTGACATCGGATTCTGAACCACAAATTCTTGAATCTTTTGTACCCTTGTAGTGAGATTATCCATCCAAGAGGACAGACCTTGAATGTCCATGTCTACAGCTGTGTTCTGAACCACCCAGAGGTAAAGGGGAAAAGTGAGACAGAACATGCTGCAAAGAAAAAAAAATGGTCTCAGAGCTTCACTTATCCCTCTATTGAGATGCATCAATACTTTTGGCCAGCTGTACTGTTATGATCTGGTGGTTAGGACAAATAGTGGACCTGGTAGTTAGAGCACCAGAAAAGACCTGATAGCACATTAATACAGGACAAACTCTTTGAAGTGGAACCTCTGCTGACCGCAATCCCTAATCCTATCACGCACACTAGAAATAGCCGTGGAGCGCTCCTATCATGACCTAGGCGCCTCGTCACAGCCTCAACTAGCTAGCCCTAGAGATAGGAAAAATAAGCCTATCTTGCCTCAGAGAAAATTCCCCAAAGGAAAAGGCAGCCCCCACATATATTGACTGTGAGTAAGATGAAATCACAAACACAGAGATGAAATAGATTTAGCAAAGAGAGGCCCGACTTACTAAACAGACAGAAGATAGGAAAGGTCACTTTGCAGTCAGCAAAAAACCCTACAAAAGCCACACAGAGAGTGCAGGGAAAAATACCTTCCGTACCGACTAACGGAGCGGATGCGCCCCTCTGCGTCCCAGAGCTTCCAGCAAGCAAGGCAAAATTCACATAAGCATGCTGGACAGAAAAAATAGCAAACAAGAAATAAGCAAAGCGAAACTTAGCTTCTGCTGGAGGAAACAGGTAACCAGGAAGATCCAGGAGCGAACTAGACCAATGCTACAACATTGACAGCTGGCATGGGGCAAAGATCTAAGAGGAGTTAAATAGAGCAGCCCACTAATGAATTAGCCTCGTCACCTGTGGAAGGAAATTCAGAAACACCCACAGGCATCAGAGAAAGTCCATGGACAGAACCAACCGAAGCACCATTCATGACCACAGGAGGGAGCCCGAAAACAGAATTCACAACAGTACCCCCCCCTTGAGGAGGGGTCACCGAACCCTCACGAGAGCCCCCAGGCCGACCAGGATGAGCCAAATGAAAGGCACGAACCAGATCGGCCGCATGAACATCAGAGGCAAAAACCCAGGAATTATCCTCCTGACCATAACCCTTCCACTTGACCAAGTACTGGAGTTTCCGTCTCGAAATACGAGAATCCAAAATATTCTCCACCACATACTCCAACTCCCTCTCAACCAACACCGGAGCAGGAGGGTCAACGGATGGAACCACAGGCGCCACGTATCCCCGCAATAACGACCTATGGAACACATTATGGATGGCAAAAGAATCTGGAAGGGCCAAACGAAATGACACAGGATTGATAACCCCAGAAATTTTATACGGACCAATGAAACGAGGCTTAAACTTAGGAGAGGAAACCTTCATAGGAACATAACGAGACGACAACCAAACTAAATCCCCAACACGAAGTCGGGGACCCACACAGCGCCGGCGGTTAGCGAAACGTTGAGCCTTCTCCTGGGACAATGTCAAATTGTCCACCACATGAGTCCAAATCTGCTGCAACCTATTCACCACAGTATCTACACCAGGACAGTCCGAAGACTCAACCTGCCCTGAAGAGAAACGAGGATGGAAACCAGAATTGCAGAAAAACGGTGAAACCAAAGTAGCCGAGCTGGCCCGATTATTAAGGGCAAACTCAGCCAACGGCAAAAAGGACACCCAATCATCCTGATCAGCAGAAACAAAGCATCTCAGATATGTTTCCAACGTCTGATTAGTTCATTCGGTTTGGCCATTTGTCTGAGGATGGAAAGCCGAGGAAAAAGACAAATCAATGCCCATCCTAGCACAAAAGGATCGCCAAAACCTCGAAACAAACTGAGAACCTCTGTCCGAAACGATGTTCTCCGGGATGCCATGTAAATGAACCACATGCTGGAAAAACAATGGCACCAAATCAGAGGAGGAAGGCAATTTAGACAAGGGTACCAAATGGACCATCTTAGAAAAGCGATCACAAACCACCCAAATAACCGACATCTTTTGAGAGACGGGGAGATCCGAAATAAAATCCATAGAAATATGCGTCCAAGGCCTCTTCGGGACCGGCAAGGGCAAAAGCAACCCACTAGCACGAGAACAGCAGGGCTTAGCCCGAGCACAAGTCCCACAGGACTGCACAAAAGAACGCACATCCCGTGATAAAGAAGGCCACCAAAAGGATCTAGCCACCAAATCTCTGGTACCAAAGATTCCAGGATGCCCAGCCAACACCGAACAATGAAGCTCAGAGATAACTCTGCTAGTCCATTTATCAGGGACAAACAGTTTCTCTGCTGGGCAACGGTCAGGTCTATCAGCCTGAAATTTTTGCAGCACCCGCCGCAAATCAGGGGAGATGGCAGACAAAATTATCCCCTCTTTGAGAATACCTGCCGGCTCAGAAACACCCGGAGAGTCAGGCACAAAACTCCTTGACAGGGCATCAGCCTTCACATTCTTAGAGCCCGGAAGGTACGAAACCACAAAATCAAAACGGGAGAAAAATAACGCCCATCGAGCCTGTATCGGATTCAACCGTTTGGCAGACTCAAGATAAGTCAAATTTTTGTGATCTGTCAAGACCACCACGCGATGCTTGGCTCCTTCAAGCCATTGACGCCACTCCTCGAATGCCCACTTCATGGCCAACAATTCTCAATTACCAACATCATAATTGCGCTCAGCAGGCGAAAACTTTCTAGAAAAGAAAGCACATGGCTTCATTCGAGAGCCATCAGAACTTCTTTGCGACAAAACAGCCCCTGCTCCAATCTCAGAGGCATCAACCTCAACCTTAAACGGGAGCGAAACATCTGGCTGGCACAACACAGGTGCAGAAGAAAAACGATGCTTCAATTCCTGAAAAGCATCCACGGCCGCAGAAGACCAATTGACCACATCAGCACCCTTCTTGGTCAAATCAGTCAACGGTTTAGCAACACTAGAAAAATTAGCGATGAAGCGAAGATAAAAATTAGCAAAGCCCAGGAACTTTTGCAGGCTCTTCACAGATGTCGGCTGAGTCCAATCATGAATGGCCTGGACTTTAACAGGGTCCATCTCGACAGTAGAAGGGGAAAAAATGAACCCCAAAAATGAAACCTTCTGAACTCCAAAGAGACACTTTGACCCCTTCACAAACAAGGAATTAGCACGAAGGACCTGGAACACCATTCTGACCTGCTTCACATGAGACTTCCAATCATCCGAAAAGACCAAAATATCATCCAAATACACAATCAGGAATTTATCCAGGTACTCTCGGAAGATGTCATGCATAAAGGACTGAAATTTTGATGGAGCATTGGAAACCCCGAATGGCATCACCAGGTACTCAAAATGGCCCTCGGGCGTATAAAATGCTGTTTTCCATTCATCGCCCCGTTTAATACGCACAAGATTATACGCCCCTCGAAGGTCTATCTTGGTAAACCAACTAGCCCCTTTAATACGAGCAAACAAGTCGGACAGCAACGGCAAAGGATACTGAAATTTGACAGTAATTTTATTAAGAAGGCGGTAATCAATACAAGGTCTCAAAGAACCATCCTTCTTGGCCACAAAAAAGAACCCTGCTCCCAACGGTGATGACGATGGGCGAATATGGCCTTTCTCCAAGGATTCCTTTATATAACTCCGCATAGCGGCGTGTTCTGGCACAGATGAATTTAACAATCGGCCCTTAGGAAACTTACTACCAGGAATCAAATTAATTGCACAATCGCAATCCCTATGAGGAGGTAGGGCACTGGCTTTGGGCTCATCAAATACATCCTGATAATCCGACAAAAACTCCGGAACTTCAGAAGGAGTAGAAGACGAAATTGACAAAATTGGAACATCACCATGTACCCCCTGGCAACCCCAGCTGGACACAGACATAGATTTCCAGTCCAATACTGGATTATGGACCTGTAGCCATGGTAACCCTAAAACGACCACATCATGCAGATTATGTAACACCAAAAAACGGATATCCTCCTGATGTGCAGGAGCCATGCACATGGTCAATTGGGTCCAGTACTGAGGCTTATTCTTTGCCAAAGGCGTAGCATCAATTCCTCTCAATGGAATAGGATGCTGCAAGGGCTCCAAGAAAAAACCACAGCGCCTAGCATACTCCAAGTCCATCAAATTCAGGGCAGCGCCTGAATCCACAAATGCCATAACAGAGTAGGAAGACAAAGAACAAATCAGAGTAACGGACAATAGAAATTTTGACTGTACCGTACCAATGGTGGCAGACCTAGCGAACCGCTTAGTGCGCTTAGGACAATTGGAGATAGCATGAGTGGAATCACCACAGTAAAAACACAGCCCATTCCGACGTCTGTGTTCCTGCCGTTCAGCTCTGGTCAAAGTCCTATCACACTGCATAGGCTCAGGCCCATGCTCAGATAGTACCGCCAAATGGTGCACAGTTTTACGCTCACACAAGCGCCGATCGATCTGAATAGCCAAAGACATAGACTCATTCAGACCAGCAGGCATGGGAAATCCCACCATGACATCTTTAAGGGCTTCAGAGAGACCCTTTCTGAAGATTGCTGCCAGGGCACATTCATTCCACTGAGTGAGCACAGACCACTTTCTAAACTTCTGACAATATATCTCTGCTTCATCCTGACCGTGACACAGAGCCAGCAAGATTTTCTCTGCCTGATCCACTGAATTAGGTTCGTCATAAAGCAATCCGAGCGCCAGGAAAAACGCATCCACATCACGCAATGCCGGATCTCCTGGCGCAAGGGAAAATGCCCAGTCTTGAGGGTCACCACATAACAAAGAAATAATGATCCTTACTTGTTGAGCAGGATCACCTGAGGAGCGAGGTTTCAAAGCTAGAAACAATTTACAATTATTTTTGAAATTCAAGAACTTAGATCTATCACCAAAAAATAAATCAGGAATTGGAATCCTAGGCTCTGACATTGGATTCTGAACCACAAAATCTTGAATGTTTTGTACCCTTGTAGTGAGATTATCCATCCAAGAGGACAGACCTTGAATGTCCATATCTACACCTGTGTTCTGAACCACCCAGAGGTAAAGGGGAAAAGTGAGACAGAACACGCTGCAAAGAAAAAAAAATGGTCTCAGAGCTTCACTTGTCCCTCTATTGAGATGCATCAATACTTTTGGCCAGCTGTACTGTTATGATCTGGTGGTTAGGACAAATAGTGGACCTGGTAGTTAGAGCACCAGAAAAGACCTGATAGCACATTAATACAGGACAAGCTCTGGGAAGTGGAACCTCTGCTGACCGCAATCCCTAATCCTATCACGCACACTAGAAATAGCCGTGGAGCGCTCTTATCATGACCTAGGCGCCTCGTCACAGCCTCAACTAGCTAGCCCTAGAGATAGGAAAAATAAGCCTATCTTGCCTCAGAGAAAATTCCCCAAAGGAAAAGGCAGCCCCCCACATATATTGACTGTGAGTAAGATGAAATCACAAACACAGAGATGAAATAGATTTAGCAAAGAGAGGCCCGACTTACTAAACAGACAGAAGATAGGAAAGGTCACTTTGCAGTCAGCAAAAAACCCTACAAAAGTCACACAGAGAGTGCAGGAAAAATACCTTCCGCACCGACTAACGGAGCGGAGGCGCCCCTCTGCATCCCAGAGCTTCCAGCAAGCAAGGCAAAATTCACATAAGCATGCTGGACAGAAAAAATAGCAAACAAGAAAAAAGCAAAGCGAAACTTAGCTTCTGCCGGAGGAAACAGGTAACCAGGAAGATCCAGGAGCTAACTAGACCAATGCTACAACATTGACAGCTGGCATGGGGCAAAGATCTAAGAGGAGTTAAATAGAGCAGCCCACTAACGAATTAGCCTCGTCACCTGTGGAAGGAAACTCAGAAACACCCACAGGCATCAGAGAAAGTCCATGGACAGAACCAACCGAAGTACCATTCATGACCACAGGAGGGAGCCCGAAAACAGAATTCACAACACCCTAGCCCCTATCTTAAACCATGTGCTTTCTGTCTGCTCTCTTGCTGGCCGGCATTCTCTTCCAGGTTATTAACTTACTAAATGATATCTTTGTATATAATGATCTCACAATTTTGGTACGCAGCATGTTACTTTCCCTGAAGAAGCTGCATCTAGTGTGGCGATATCCTCCCCTCTCCCCCACTCTCTTCCCTCTTTGTTACCATGGCTCCATCCAGGACATTTGGATTCCCACATCTTTTGGTCTGAGTATTTTGATTTCCATCCCTTTTTCTTTTTCATGTATTATTAGAAAAGGACCGTTAACTCTCCTTTTCCATTCTTGATATGGTACTGTGAGCAAGCATGGTTTGTTATACGCTTTTTTGACCATGCTATCGATATTTCTAGCAAAATATTGCAATCCTTTTTCTTTGTGAGCTGCATTATATCTTTTTGCTATCTTTTTGTTTGTGGGTTGTCAGTGCCTCTATATTAAGGCATGACCAGTACATGCATTCATGTTGTTTTTAAATGTTTTTAACACTGTTGTTGCTGTGTCCTATTCAAATTGTGTATTTTTTGGATAATAAAATTTATGCCTTTTACTAGTTACGGGTGTTCCCAATTTGTGTGCATGTTCTCTTTCCATTTCTTTCAACAGTTAATATTCTTATTTCATTAGCCAGATAGGTTGAAAACACTTGGATATTTTTAAGGTTGTGTTTGCATTAAAGAGAACCTGTCACCACAAAAATACAGTCCAATTTGCAGACACCATGGTTTAGAGCAGGTGGAGCTGATGAGATCGATGTATAGTTTTCAGCGAAAAGATTCAGTATAACTTGTGTTTTAATCCTTTAATCCTCTGCTGTTTCTAGGATTTTAGGTCCAGTGGGCAGTCCTGTCAGTGACTTACAGCCACCTCTTTATGCACACTTATACAATCACTGAAAGGACCACCCGCTGGATGAAAAATCCCAGAAAAAGTGGATGTTATAAGCAATGAAAACAGGTTACATTAAATCTTTTCTCACAAAACAATAAATCAATCTGTCCAGCTCACCCTGCTATATAACACAAGGCTTACAGATTCGACTGTAATTTCAAAAGGGGTTCAATTCAGTCCTCAGGGACCTCTGAGTGTTATTCAAGTCTTTTGCAGGTAATTACAAATTTTGCAATATTGAATTTGTGGTAAACCTTATTTTTGGGAGAATTCTGCCAAGTTGATAAATTCAAATTTCCAATGATCTGCTCATCTCTAGCCTCCAAATGTTTATCCATTAATATGCGGAGGGGGCCATATGAAACATATAATGAATTGTTATTGCCAAAACTTTAAAATGGCTTTAAACCACTTTGTCCTGTTTATGAAAAGACCCATTATAGTCTGAAAAACTATTTAAAGATCTCTGTCAGAAAAGTAAGCACGGAGATCGGTGAGGGTCCTGGTCAGCAGAACTGGATAGCAGCATGAGATTGGAAAGTAAGTATACAAAATAAAATGAAATTTAAAAAAGTAATTCCTAATTCCATTATTAGACTATTATTGGAACATACTGTAAGTGTCACCAATTTGTTGGTTTCAATGTGATCACACACACATTCTTTACATTACAATGTAGCATTGTGATCTTCAACTGTGTAATGACGGTCATAACCATAGTCTACATGTAGCCCTAGCCTGAATCTGAATACTTTCTTTATTCGCAGCTGCAACTTTTTTAATTATTAAAGGATCAAAAACATTTCTAAATTAATCATCGTCTTAATTATACTGACCAGCAGAATAAGCCACTATAATTAGGATATTCTCCTGTAGTTATAAATCGGATGTGTTGCCATGATTTGGAGAATATTTAGAGGTTTTAATGATATTGTGGGCTGCATGTGGTCCCTGGACGCAAGCTGTGAACTCATGTCTCAAAATGACAGGCTTGTATTTCTGTTACCACCAACTAATTGTCTCCTAATTCAAACCATGTAGATTTTAAAATTGATGTGTAGGACTACAATTAATGAGAGATTACAAACTTAGGTCCCCTTCACATGTCCGCTTAAAAATACATACACATGAGATGGTCCGATTTCATTATCCATGTGGTTTTCTGTTGCCAATCCAAGTTGTGCCTTGCGTTTGTAGTAAAGATGAGCAAGCACTAAAATGCTCGCATGCTAGTTATCCAAATCAAGCAATTTCTAATGCTTGAGTGCTTGTTTTGAGTAATACAAGGAGGTCTGGGGGGCAATGAAAATGTTGAATGGATAGAAAAAGTCAGTTTAAAGTACAGTTAGAAAATAATATGTGCATATACACTATGTATTGTGTGCTAACCATAGGCAGCACTGGCTTATTGGCTTTTTTATTTCATATTGGTTTGTGGCTGACCCCCACTTTTGCCGTGCACGCTTGGTTATGCATGCCATTTTATCTGTCTTTATCGTGATTGATCTAGGCTGTTGTACACACTTGCAGCAGCCCTCCCCGCCCCAATAGGCTCTACTTCCTTATGCATCTGTGTCTGGGCCTGTCTCACCTTTCATCCATGGTTGCTGGTTTGTCATTGTGGAGGTCAGATCTGAAATTTTCGGAAGTCTTGCCCGGACCTGGTCGGCCTTTATCTGCGCTTGCCCTTTTGGTGCCATGGGGGTGTTTCAGAAATGCTTCAGATATGTTTGCATTTAATATAGTCTTACTTTTAATACATTTAGGAGGCCGTAATGGCACAGTGTATATAAAAATGTAGAGTAGGACTGCCCCATCTGAGAATGCCGTGACATGGCGGGGTAGCTCGAAGAATTGATCAATTGTTTGCTAAATGTCTCAGTTTAAAGAACAGTTAGAAATTAGTATGTATTGCATGCTAACCATAGGCAGTGCTGACTTCTTTGCTTTTTTATTTCATATGGATAGTTTTACACTTTACTGCTGGACAGGGCCAGCATTATGGGCTGGCAGACTAGGCAGCTACCGAGGGCCTCCACTCCCACAGGGGCCCCCAGCCAGTGATGTGGTGCTAATAGCGGCACACCACAGGGCCACTATGGACCCGTGAATAGCATGGCCTCCCATGCCCTGCATTCATCTGTATCGGCATGACAGATGCCAATACAGTTGAAAGCAATATGGAGGAGAGAGCATCCCATACCGATCCGTCCCCCATCATTTCACACTGCCTCTGACACAGTGGGTGCACAATGACGTCACTTCATCGTGCACCCGCTGTCTGCCAGGCAGTGCAGCTACTGAGACACTCTCCAGAGCTTGGAGCAGTGGGGGAACAAGGAGGAGAGGTGTTTTTTTATATTGTAAGATAGCGCTTACTGCGTGTCTTGGGGACACTTGCTTGGCAATGGGTTAAACGCACACAGGCACGATTTTCTTATGTTCTGGGGCTGCTTTGCTGCATCTGGCACAGAGTGTCTAGAAACTTTGCAGGATACAATGAAATCTCAAGACTAAGGCTGGTTTCACATTTGCGTTTTTTTTTTTTGCGTTTTGCGCTAAAAAACGCAAAAAAAGCATGCGTTTTTCCCCCTATACTTAACATTAAAAATGCATGCGTTTTGACGTGTTTTTGCAACGCATGCGTTTTTTCTCTGCATGCGTTGTATTGCAGAAATGCAACATGTAGTAAATTTAGCTGCGTTTTTTTGTGGCAAAAAACGCATGCTTTTTTTTGCGGCAAAAAAACGTATTGATGTCTATGTAAACACATTGATAAGCCACCCCCAAACCCTAACCCTAAGGGATCCTAACCCTAACCCTTAACCTAAGGGTTAGGGTTAGGATCCCTAGGGTTAGGGTTAGAGTTTGGGTTAGGGTTAGAGTTTGTGTTAGGGTTAGGGTTAGAGTTTGTGTTTTAGGGTTAGGGTTAGGGTTAGAGTTTGTGTTAGAGTTTGTGTTAGAGTTTGTGTTAGGGTTAGGGTTAGGGTTAGAGTTTGGGTTAGGGTTAGAGTTTGTGTTTTAGGGTTTGGGTTAGGGTTGGGGTTAGAGTTTGTGTTAGAGTTTGTGTTAGAGTTTGTGTTAGGGTCAGAGTTTGGGTTAGAATTAGAGTTTGTGTTTTAAGGTTAGGGTTAGGGTTTGTATTTTAGGGTTAGGGTCAGGGTTAGAGTTTGTGTTAGAGTTTGTGTTAGGGTTAGGGTTAGAGTTTGGGTTAGGGTTAGGGTTAGAGTTTGTGTTTTAGGGTTAGGGTTAGAGTTTGTGTTTTAGGGTTAGGGTTAGAGTTTGTGTTTTAGGGTTAGGGTTAGGGCTAGAGTTTGTGTTAGAGTTTGTTAGAGTTTTTGTTAGGGTTAGGGTTAGAGTTTGTGATTTAGGGTTAGGGTTAGGGTTAGAGTTTGTGTTTTAGGGTTAGGGTTAGAGTTTGTGTTAGAGTTTGTTAGAGTTTTGTTAGGGTTAGCGTTGGAGTTTGTGTTAGGGTTACTAGGGATCCTAACCCTAACCATAGGTATTTCTGTTTATAGTGGGTTTTCTAGTTGATTTTGATGATTGGCAGCTGTCACACACTTCTCATCATGCATTTCAAAAATGCAAACGCAGGAAAAAACGCTTGTAAACGCGTCAAAATGCCACGTTTGCGTTAAAACATGCAAAAACGCATGCGCCTAAAAAACGCAGCGTTTAAACGTGTTTTTGCACCAAATGCGTTTGCGTTTAAAATGCTGCAGATCAAAACGCAAGTGTGAAACCAGCCTTAGGCTGGTTTCACATTTGCGTTTTTTGCCGCTGCGTTTTAGAGCAAAACAGCATGCGTTTTTTCCCTATACTTAACATTTAAAACGCATGCTTTTTTTTGCATGCGTTTTGCCGCCGCATGGGTCATTTGTATGCATGCGTTGTGTTGCAGAAATGCAACATGTAGTAATTTTTAGCGGCGTTTTTTTTGCCGCAAAAAAAGCATGCTTTTTTGCGGCAAAAAAACATATTGCTGTCTATGTAAACGCATGCATTTTAAAACACATGGGTTTTGTTGCGTTAAAAACGCATGCGTTTTTAGAAAAAAAACAAGAAAACACACTGATAAGCCACCCAACACCATAAAATTGATAAAGGGATCCTACCCCTAACCCTAACCCTAACCCTACCCCTGTTATGGTCAGGTGACCTTGGAGCAGCATGAAAACTTTCACTGGAGTAGGTGGTAACTATACTGACCACAAATCCTGATCTTAACACCGCAACTAGAAGTAGCCGTGGGGTGTGCCTAACAAAACCTAGACACCTCGTCACAGCCGGAGGACTAAATAACCCTATAAATGGAAATAGGAAATCTACCTTGCCTCAGAGCAGAACCCCAAAGGATAGGCAGCCCCCCACAAATATTGACTGTGAGCAGTAGAGGAAAAGACACACGTAGGCAGGAAACAGGATTTAGCAAAAGAGGCCAGTCTAGCTAAAATAGGAAAGTATAGGACAGGATACTAAGCGGTCAGTATTAAAATCCTTCCAAAAATATCCACAGCAGAAAATACTAAAACTCCACCATCTAACTAAAGATGTGGAGCGTATATCTGCAACTCCAGAGAATCCAACAAGACTGAAAAAACACTGACACAGTCTAAGCTGGACAAGAAAAAACAAATGAATAGCACAGAATATAATCACACAGCTTGTGTGCCACAGAAAAAGAAACAGACACTTATCTTTGCTGAATTGGCAGCTAAGCAGGAGAAGCCAGAAAGTGATCCAACACTTCACAAGAAACATTGACAACTGGAAAGGACTAATGAATCCTGCACACCTAAATATCCCAGTCAGAACTGCAATCAGCAGATACACCTGGCCAGGACTGTGACTCAGAGACAACTGCATTCCCACCTTCAACTACTGGAGGGAACCCAAAAGCAGAATTCACAACATACCCCTAACCCTAACCCTAAACCTTGGGATCCTAACCCTAACCCTAACCCTAAGGGTTAGGGTTAGGAGTAGGGTTAGGGTTAGGGTTAGGGGTAGGGTTAGGATCCCTTAGGGTTAGGGGTAGGGTAGGGTTAGGGTTAGGGGTAGGGTTAGGGTTAGGGTTAGGGTTAGGGTTAGGGGTAGGGTTAGGGGTAGGGGTAGGGGTAGGGTTAAAATCCCTTAGGGTTAGGGTTAGGGTAAGGGTTAGGGTTAGGATCCCTAGGGTTACTAGGGATCCAAACCCTAACCCTAAACCAAACCCTAGCTATTTCTGTTTATAGTGGGTTTTCTTGTTGATTTTGATGATTGACAGCTGTCACACACTTCTAATCATGCGTTTAAAAAACACAAACGCATTAAAAAATGCATGTAAACGCGTCAAAACGCCGCGTTTGTAATAAAACATGCAAAAACGCATGCATCTAAAAAACGCAGCATTTTACCGCATTTACATGCGCTTTTTTCACCACATGCTTTTGCGTTTAAAACACTGCGTTTTTAAACACAAATGTGAAACCAGCCTATCAAGGCATTCTAGAGAGAAAAGTACCACCCAGTGTCAGAAAGCTTGGTCTAAGGTCATGGGTCTTGCAACATGATAATAACCCAAATCACACAGCTAAAAACACCCAAGAATGGCTAAGAGGAAACATTGTACTATTCTGAAGTAGCCTTCTTTGATCCCTGACCTAAATCCTTTTGAGCATTTCTGGAAAGAGCTGAAACATGCCATCTGGAAAAGGCAACCTTCAAACATGAGACAATTGGAGCAGTTTTCTCTTGAGAAGTAGGCCAAAATACCCGTCGAGAGGTGCAGAAGTCTCATTGACAGTTATAGGAATCGTTTGATTGCAGTGATTGCCTCAAAAGGTTGTGCAACAAAATATTAAGTTAAGGGTCCCATCATTTCTGATCCGTCCTATTTCATGAGTTTTTTTTTTAATTCTGTGGAAGCATGGCTGAAAAATAATGTCTGACTTTCATTTGTTCATTTTCATAGATTTTTATTTATTATTACTTTTGTCAGATTCAAGTTATTTCTGTCACCATTTTGGTATTTCTGTCATTAAATAATGGGTATTAACAATTTTAACCATGCGTGTACTACATGGAGGACTATTGGGCACATTATACTATGTGGAGGACTATGGGGAGTGTATTATACAGTATGGAGGACTGTGGTGCACATTATACTATATGGAGGACTGTAGGGTGAATTATACTTTGCGGAGGACTATGGGGAGTGTATTGCACAATATGGAGTACTGTGGTGCACATTATACTATATGTAGGACTATGGGGTGCATTATACTATGTAGACTATGGGGAGTGTATTACAAAGTATGGAGGACTGTGGTGCACATGATGCTATATAGAGGACTGTGGGGTGCATTTTACTATGTGGAGGACTATGAGGTGCATTATGCTATGTGGAGGACTATGGGGCATATTCTACTAAACAAGCAGAATGCTGCCTATTCATCGAGTGATTGGATTGTTTATGCAGGAACAAATATCATTGTTCTTAGCAGCATATCACCCAGTGAAAACTGCAGACATGCTGCTGATAAGATTATCCTGTGTAGGGATAGAGTGATCTATTAGAGTGATCGTTCTGTGCCCAGTATTCTTCCTCAACTGGTGTAAAGAGTTCGAGAAATAAGCGACAAACGGCTTGATTATTGCTGATCACGCTCATTTAACACCTTATCAACCTCCGCCGTGTTTTGACAGGACATGTGCCCACAATAGGGGCTGGTGGAATCGCAATTCACCTGCCTCTATTAACTAGTTAAATGCTCTGCCAAATGCTGACAGTGGCATTTAACTGCCACTTCCAGCCATAGGGCCAGAAATGTGCGCATTGCTGACCCCCTTCACATGATCGGGGGTCAGCGATGTGTCTGCATAACAACCAGAGGTCTCCTTGAGACCTCTATGGTTGTTGATGCTTAATTGCTATGAGCGCCACACTGTGGTCGGCGCTCATAGCAATGCAATAAATCTACTACATAGAGGCGATCTGAGGATTGCTCCTATATAGCAGATCCGATCGAGTTGTGCCTGCTTATAGCCTCCCATGGGGGCTATTGAAGCATGGCAAAAGAAAAAAATGTTTTTAAAAATATGAAGAGAATAAAAAAGATATAAAAGCTTAAATCACCCCCTTTTGCCCCATTCAAAATAAAACAATAAAAAAAAAATCAAACCTACACATATCTGGAATCGCCGAGTTCAGAATTGCCTGATCTATCAATAAAAAAGGATTAACCTGTTCACAAAACGGCGTAGCGAGAAAAAAATTCAAAATGTCAGAATTACGTTTTTTCGGTCGCCACGACATTGCATTAAAATGTAATAACGGGCGATCAAAAGAAAGTATCTGCACCAAAATAGTATCATAAAAAAGGCCAGCTCAGCACACAAAAAATAAGCCCTCACCTGACCCCAGATCACGAAAAATGGAGACGCTACAGGTATTAAAAAATTGCACAAATTTTTTTTTTTTTAGCAACGTTTGGAATTTTTTTGCCACATAGATAAAACATAACCTACACATGTTTGTTGTCTATGAACTTGTAATGACCTAGGGAATCAAAATTGCAGGTCAGTTTTAGCATTTAGTGAACCTAGCAAAAAAGGCGAACAAAAAATGTGTGGGATTGCACTTTTTTGCAATTTCACCGCACTTGGAATTTTTTTCCCAGTTTCTAGTACATGACATGCTAAAACCAATGATGTCGTTCAAAAGTACAACTTGCCCCACAAAAAACAAGCCCTCACACTGCCATATTGATGGAAAAATAAAAAAGTTATGGCTCTGGGAAGGAGGGGAGCAAAAAACAAAAACGCAAAAACGAACAAGAGCAAGGTCTTGGAGGGGTTAACGACTTGAACTCAGCGCATGGAAATACAAACAAAATGCTTCTTTGTGATGATCAGTAACCCTAAAATAATAAAAATCTTTTTAATGCCCAAATATACTTCTTTGTTTTTTCCCTACCTTTTTGTGTTACTGATGGTGAAAATGAGTTTAGCCCTTTAGTATTGTTGGTTATGGTTCTTGTGTAGCTTATTCTTTGTGATGGTGCAATATGTGAGCATTTCGGGTCCTATTTTAAATTTTTACCCACTTTTCCTAAAACTGGCTCTGCTGCTGGATTAGACTATAGTCGGTACCAGGTAAACAAATGAATCTGCATAAAAGCTGCATACACAAAAGAGTTTGATTAATTATAATAACAATTATTTACATATTTGCTTAGGTTTTATATTATGAATCATGGCTTACAGTTATTATTCTGCTTTTGCCAGCTTTTGGCATAATAGAAAAAATCACAAAATTGTGTTAAAAAAGATCCCAGCAATTTTTACACAGTGCTAGCCACAGTAGGTCTGGGGTTTTTATTTGTATATTTCAGCCAGATTTATTCAAATGAAAGATAGAATGAGGCTCACATTGTGACACATAGAGTATGTATACTGCAGCGCTAGAACATGCAAACTTGAAATACGAAATTTGAACTGCATTACTGCACTAGAAATATGAAAAATGAGAGCTTTTAGCGCATAAAAATGGCCAATTTTATGTGTACCTGGTAGCCCCTTTACGGCATCTAAAATTCTCTCTCTCTGTGGAGGGGTATTGGACCTGCTAGCCACAGGTGTTTTAATTACAGCAGGTCCAATACCCCTCCACAGAGAGAGAGAATTTTAGTCTAGGAAGAGGTTTCACATGTACCCATTCAGATGAAGACGTTTATTCTCAGCGAGGTAAGGCAAGTTTAGGACCTGGTATAAGAGAGATGCCGTAAAGGGGCTACCAGGTACACATAAAATTGGCCATTTTTATGCACTAAAAGCTCTCATTTTTCATATTTCTAGTGCAGTAATGCAGTTCAAATTTTGTATTTCAAGTTTGCATGTTCTAGCGCTGCAGTGTGCTGCCTTATTTACTTGGCTATATACGGGTTGGCGACTCTAGGTTCAGCACCTGTTCACACTTAGTCTATGTTTGGATGTGTCGGTCAGGTTTTTGAAATGTATTCTTTAGCCTTCTGATCGTGCACTCCGCCTCCTAGCCACAGGTGTTTTAATTACAGCAGGTCCAATACCCCTCCACAGAGAGAGAGAATTTTAGTCTAGGAAAAGGTTTCACATGTACCCATTCAGATGGAGACGTTTATTCTCAGTGAGGTAAGGCAAGTTTAGGACCTGGTATAAGAGAGATGCCGTAAAGGGGCTACCAGGTACACATAAAATTGGCCATTTTTATGCACTAAAAGCTCTCATTTTTCATATTTCTAGTGCAGTAATGCAGTTCAAATTTCGTATTTCAAGTTTGCATGTTCTAGCGCTGCAGTGTGCTGCCTTATTTACTTGGCTATATACGGGTTGGCGACTCTAGGTTGAGCACCTGTTCACACTTAGTCTATGTTTGGATGTGTCGGTCAGGTTTTTGAAATACATAGAGTATGTATGGCAGCTTAGATGTAACGTAAAAAATATTTTTCTAACTTTGGATCAGTTTCCCAATGACACAAATTACTGCAAGTTAATTTTGTGTACGTTTCATTTGACTTTCAAAAGTCAGGATATATGTTATTATTACTGGCAAGAATATATGCATATGTCTCCACAGATTGTGCACATTATTACATTTATGTGACACAGTACGCACATTTCCCAAGATGTTAACAGAATGTAAAACTGTGGTATTATTAATGAATTCAATATTTTTTTAAGTTAATGTAGACGCCCGATTTCATGCTTGAACAGTAGGTTAAAAAAAGTCATAGTCCATACTTAAATTTATTAATGATGCCATAATGGCGAGAAGAAGTCATTGTGTGTCGTGGTTTGAAATTATAAATGTTCTCAGTAGATTTTACTGTAGCAGATTCTGTGTGTTAAACAGAACTCAGGAAAGTGACATTCAACTTTAAAAGTGGAAAAATACTTAGAGATTGTAGTTAATGTATTGCAGTTTCTCATTTGCATTTCATGTAACGGTGATTTTGTACATATTGGCTTTCTATCTTATTCTCTTTCTTCATTCTTCTTTCTGGACCTATCAATCATTATATTTTATCCTCATTTCACTTCCACAACTTTCTTACTTTTTCGTTCCCAGCTTCTCCTGCACTAATCTAATATATACAGCAGACTATATTTTATTTTTATATATTTTTTATCCTATACTCAATAGTTTTTCTGTTATTTCTCTGAAAAAATTTGACAATGCCACAAAAAAATCGTAAATCAATGAAAGTAACAATAATTATATAAAAGTAAATCAAAAGTTATAGTCAATGTCTGGTAATAACCTCTTACTGACTTGCATATTAGCATTTCCTTATTTTTTTTATGGCAGTCACTTTTGTAAAAATGACAGCCAACTGAAAAAGCAGCAATGTTGTCTGTCACTCTTGAATTATTCTCAGAAAATGGTGAAAGTAAAGTGAAAAGTAAAGAAAACATACTAAGTAGTGTTGAGCGATACCGTCCGATACTTGAAAGTATCGGTATCGGATAGTATCGGCCGATACCCGAAAAGTATCGGATATCGCCGATACCGATACCCGATACCAATACAAGTCAATGGGACACCAAGTATCGGAAGGTATCCCGATGGTTCCCAGGGTCTGAAGGAGAGGAAACTCTCCTTCAGGCCCTGGGATCCATATTAATGTGTAAAATAAAGAATTAAAATAAAAAATATTGATATAATTACCTCTCCGGAGGCCCCTGGACATCACCGCTGGTAACCGGCAGCCTTCTTTGCTTAAAATGAGCGCATTTAGGACCTGAGAATGACGTTGCGGCTTCTGATTGGTCGCGTGCCGCTCATGTGACCGCCACCCGACCAATCAGAAGCCGCGACGTCATTCTCAGGTCCTAAATTCCTAGAATGAGGCGTTTAGGACCTGAGAATGACGTCGCAGCTTCTGATTGGTCACGTGGCGATCACATGAGTGGCACGCGACCAATCAGAAGCCGTGACGTCATGGAAGTCCCTAAACGTGCTCATTTTAAACAAAGAAGGCTGCCGGTTACCAGCGGTGATGTCCAGGTGCCTCCGGAGAGGTGAGTATATCAATATTTTTTATTTTAATTCTTTATTTTACACATAAATATGGATCCGATACCGATTCCCGATATCGCAAAAATATCGGAACTCGGTATCGGAATTCCGATACCGCAAGTATCGGCCGATACCCGATACTTGCGGTATCGGAATGCTCAACACTAATACTAAGCAAACTTTCACTCTTACCCAAGCTTTAAATGGAACTTGTCACCCCCACAGGGACTATTAAGGTAAAAAGAGCCAGCTTCAGCAGCACTAAGGCTGCATGCTGTGAAAGTGGCTTTTATGTTTAGTATTAGTGATGAACGAACGTGCTCGCCACTACTCATTACTCGCCCGAGTATCGCTATACTCGGCGAGCAGCGAGCATTTCCGGTATTATTCGCGGGTTACTGCAGTCTCCACCCAGCAGTTTTAGCAGACTTTAGAGACCCAATCACGGTGCAGGTATTGTTTGCCAGGCCATGAAACGCCGCAGCCATCTTTGTTGTGGTCGAGCAGTGATTGGCAGGGCCGTACAGCATCATCCCGAGTATAAGAGACTAAGCGCCGCGCTGCTCGCCGCATTCTGTTCCTGTTTCAGCGACACTAGGGAGAGCTGCTGCCGAGATAGGGTCAGAGTCATGTTTTTAAAGTTAGTGTAGGTCTGCAACTCTTAAATCCACAACTCCTGAGAAACCAACAGTCCTTTTTAGGGCTAATTCGTGGGTCCCAATATTGCAGCGCTAGGTAGGCAGGGCACGGCATATCCACATCAGTGCAAGGCCTGCAGGCACTGTGTGTGCGTCCATTGCTCCCACTGCGTCCTTCCCAAAGCTCCATAACTGCCTGCTGCAGCTTATTTACTGTCTATATACCAATTTTTTTTTTTTCAAAAAAATCTCCCCCCCAAAAAAAAATATACAGTCTGCTCTGTCAGACTGAGGCCTGTTGAAAAGTGATAGTTTGTCAGGCATATTAGCATAGTTGTGTGTGCTACCCTTGTCCCCCTTTTTTTGGGGGGGGTGTTTTAAATTCACTGAAAAAGGCCTCATATATCTCTGTGCTCCAAGTTAGGTCATTGATGGCCGGTGTACTTATTTTGTGGCTGTGTAAGGGTACCGTCACACAGTGGCATTTTGATCGCTACGACGGCACGATTTGTGACGTTCCAGCGATATATCCGTGACGTTCCAGCGATCTCGCTGTGTCTGACGCGCTCCTGCGATCAGGGACCCCGCTGAGAATCGTACGTCGTAGCAGATCGTTTGAAACTTTCTTTCGTCGTCTAGTGTCCCGCTGTGGCAGCATGATCGCATGGTGTAACAAAGGTGTGCACGATATTGTATACGATGTGCGCATAGTAACCAACGGGTTCTACATCGCAAATACGTCATGAAATTATCGCTCCAGCGTCGTACTTTGCAAAGTGTGACAGCAGTCTACGACGCTGGAGCGATATTGTTACGACGCTGGAGCGTCACGGATCGTGCCGTCGTAGCAATCAAAATGTCACTGTGTGATGGTACCCTAAGACTCAAATTCTATACAGCACTATTTAGCATAAATTAACTTAAAAAAAAAGATAGAATAAAGTCTGTTAGGTCTGGCTGAGGCCTGCCTGGTGTTTGGGTTTGAAAAATCGTAGATTTGCAGGCATGCTGATCACATATTATTTCGCTAGTAATAAAGACATTTATGTTGATCATTTGAAATAGTGCAGTAGTCCATTTAAAATGGTTAAGGCATTCTCTTGGCCACTCCAACCCCCCCCAGGACACCCCCTCCCCCTATTACTTTTTGTTGCATTTGTTGTTTTTGTCTGTTCTGATACCTTAATGGTTTATCTTGGGATACATGGTTCGGATTTGTAACTTAACAACTTTGACCGGAACTTTTTGCATATATACCCAGAGCTATGGACACCTCCGGTACTTAAACTGTAAGCGGGATACTACCGAAATGTTTCAATTTGTTTCTTTTTGCATTATGCCCTCTTATGACTCAGATTCATGTGTCCCTTATTCTTGTTTATGTGTTTTGAAAATTTGAAAATAAACAATTAAAAAAAAAAATGGTTAAGGCAAGGCGCAAGGGACGGGGAAGTGGACGTGATGCTGATGGTGCATCCAGAGGACGAGGCCGTGGGCAAGGTGAAAGTGGGCAACAACAAAGACGCACATCTCGCTCGACCTTCCTGTCCCAGTTTCTGGGGGACTGCAGCACACCAGTATTGGAGCCAGAGCAGTGTGAAACGGTGGGTGGTTGGATAGCGGATAATGCTTCCAGTCACTTAGCCACCACCACCACCTTGTCTTCCACACGGTCAAGTCTGAGTAGCTGTGAGTGTGGCCAGTATATTGCTCACCCTGATCCTCCTTCCTCCCACCATGCCGAGTGCCCTGAGACAACTGATCCCACACTTGGATGCTGAAGAGCTGTTCAGTTTTCCATTTCAAGATTCAGAAATCTTTGCCCAAAGCTTTGACCAGCCCCGATCACACAAAGGCGATGGTGGGAAAGTGTCACAAGAGGTGCACAATGATGATACACAATTGCCAGAAAGTCAGGAGGAGGAGCAGGGTGCGGATGTGGAAGATGAGGTGGTGGATGACATAGTGACTGACCCAACCTGGCAGGAGGACATGCATAGTGAGGACAGCAGCACAAATGGGGAAGGAGGCATATCTCCCCAACAGGCAGGAAGAAGCAGTGTGGTGGCCACAGACAGAAGGCGTGCATCCATTCCCCGTAACACCAACATGAGTGAAGTTGCCATTCCACCAGTGAGATCTTTCTGAGTTTTGCAATTTTTTAAAAGACTCTGCCGATAACCCCAAACAGGCCATTTGTAGCACCTTCCATGCCCGCATCAGCAGGGGTAGCAAAACAACCAGTCTGACCACCACCAGCATGATGAGGCATATGCAAGCAAAGCACCCGATTTTGTGGGCCGAACCCAAGGCTCCAGAACCACTGCCTGCTGGTCACACCACTGCTTCTTCCACTGTTTTGCGTAGAAGCCAATCCCCAGTACATCGTGCATGTGAAGATGCCTCTGAGGCCGGGGACACACACAACGTACAAAAAAACGGTCCGTTTTTGACGGACGAGAATCGCACAAATGTTACCAAAACAATGATCCGTGTGCAGTGCGAGGATGCGATTTTCTCGCATTAAATGATCCGTGTGACATCCGTGTGACATCCGTATGGCATCCGTATGGTGAGATTTTCTCACACACTTGCAAAATGAGCAAATAATGGCTGAGCCTTTCCTGTCACCTGCCCAATGCCTGAGAATTTCTCGCAAGTCACACTGATGGTCCGTGTGCTGTGCTATTTTTTCTCACCCCCATAGACTTTCATTGGCGATTCTCGGCCGAGAAACGCTGACAATCGCAGCATGCTGCGATTTCACTCGGATCCTGAATACGGCCGAGAAAATATCGGATGATGGGAGCTGCCCCATTGATTAACATTGGGACGAGTGCTATGCGATTTTTTATCGCCTTGCACTCGTCCGTATTACGGTCTAGTGTGACCCCGGCCTAACCCTGCACCTGATGTAACCCGCAGTCAAGCAGCACCAACAGCAAGCCCATCCACATCCTTGTTCCAGCATAGTGTTCAGTTGTCTATAACCCAGTCTTTGGAATGCAAGTGGAAATACCGAGCCAATGCCACACAGGCCACAGTCCTCAATTCTAATATTTCTCTTCTTCTTGCGCTAGAAATGCTGCCTTTTAGGCTAGTTGAGACGGAAGCTTTCTGCAACCTGATGGCGGCAGCTGTCCCAAGGTACTCGGTCCCCAGTCGCCACTATTTCTCCCGGTGTGCCATAGCGGTATTACACCAGCATTTGTCCCACAACATTACCTGTGTCCTCAACAATGCTATTACCAGGAAAGACCACCTAGCCACGAACGCATGGACAAGTGCTTGTGGGCAGGGATAGTACATCTCACTGACGGCACACTGGGTTAACATAGTGGAAGCCAGGACCCATTCAGACCTCGGGATGGAACACATCCTCCTAACACCGAGGATTGCTGGCCCTACGTCAATCAGGGTTGCTAGTGAAAGTACGCCGTCTGTCTGCCCATTTCAAAAGTCAGCTACAGCTTCAGCTGCACTTGCTGTGCTTCAGCAGCGGTTTCAGCTTCCAGCTCACCGACTGTTGTGCCCACATGCTGGAACTCTATGCTGCATATGTTGGAAAGGATTTGTGAGCAGAAGAAGGCCGCTGTTGACTACCAACATCAACAAGGCAGTCGAACTTCAGGTGAGACTCCACACATAAGACCTCAGGAGTTTACATGGATGTCAGACATATGTAACATCCTCCAAAACTTTGAGGACTGCACCAAGATGGTGAGCGGCGATGACGCCATAATTAGCATCACCATCCCGCTTCTCAACATACTGAAAAACTCTGCTCACAATCAAAGGGGATGCATTGCTCGCGGAGTACGAGGACATGGAGCAAGGAAACATGTAGGGGGATTACACTCAGCCCAGCCTCATGTTTTCTCAACGTGGATTGGTAGGCAATGAGGAGGAGGAAGAACAGGAGGTACTTTCATGCGCTATAGACTACAAACACATCTGTATTAGCTTCTGTTCAGTGGGGATGGCATGAGGACAGGGAGGATGAGGATGAGGAGGAGGAGGACAGCATGGTCAGTCGTCCTGTTGGTGAGGACACGGAAGTCTTACCTGTTAGTAGTCTGGCATGCATGGCTGACTTTATGTTGCGCTGCATTTCATGTCACCCTCGGATTATCAAAATTTTGGGTGACACTCATTACTGATTGTTGACACTTCTAGACCCACGCTACAAGGAGAACTTTCAATCTCTTCTGCCTGAGGCAGAGAGGTGTACTAAAATGTTGCAGTATCACAGGGTCCTTGGAGCGGAATTAGTTAGAAAATTCCCATGTGAGAACGGTGGCAGCAGACATCAGAGTTTGTTGTACAACCAAGGACTCCAAGCGAGAGAGACAGAAGTACAATCCGGGTCAGGCAGGAGAACAATGCCCAAGTTCTGGGACATTTTTCTCAGACCCTTCCATCGTGGCGGCACAGAGGCAAGAGATGCTGTCACAAGAAGTGCAATGTTTGGGAAGATGGTGAGGGAGTACCTTGCAGATCATATAAACGTCCTCAGTGATCTCTCTGTGCCTTTTAATTATTGGGTATCCAAGCTGGCATGAACTGGCTCTCTATGCCTTGGAGGTCCTGGCCTGCCCTGCTGCTAGCATTCTGTCAGGGAGGGTTTTCAGTGCCGCTGGTGGAATTATCACTGACAAGCGCATCCGCCTGTCAACTGAAAATGCTGACAGACTGACTCTTATAAAAATGAACAAGGCCTGGATTGGGAAAGACTTCTGTACACCACCAAGTGAAAACAGCAAAACATAACCTAAAATACATTCTCTCTTTTGGGGAGGTGTAGTCTCATGTACCTCTTCACAACCATTCATGGGTATACGTTTCCAGATTTGGTCTGTTTGTTTTTATCCTTCTTCTTATCCTCATCCTCCTCATCCAGAACTACTATATCACCAGGGTGAACGTGGTCTGTACGGTGCATTTTGGCCAAGGGTGCTGTGATGGCACTCTTATTTTTAAAAAAAGGACAACACATTGGGGAATTGGGCATGGCATTACATTGGGCCAACCTCTTAACTCTGTCTCCTGCAATCTGTCCTGTTCCTGCCAGTAGAACTCCAGAGATCTCCAGGGTGAGCGTGCTCTGTACGGTGCATGTTGGCCAAGGGGCCTGTGATGGCACCCTTTTATTTAAAAAAAAAAAGATTTTACATCGGGGAATTGGGCATGACATTACATTGGGCAGACTTCTTAACTCTGTCTCCTGCAATCTGACCTGTCTGTACGGTGCATTGTGGCCAAGGGGCCTGTGATGGCACTCTTTTATTTTTTAAAAAAAAGGATTTTACATTGGGGAATTGGGCATGACTGTAACAACCCTGCTGGCATCACTGCATGGCCTCCCATCCCCCACCTGCATTACACTCAAACTCACTTGCTTCTCTGGGCCTTGTGACTTCTCTCTGCTGCCATCTCCATGCTGTGTGCCTCATATCTGCTACTTGCTCTGTGCATGCTCTGTCTGTGTGCATATGGGGGCGGCGCTAGCAACTCCTGTGTCTTATTGAGACTGTGTGCACCTTGCTAAGGTGTCCCCGGCCAATTGCCATGAGGCTTCCTGTATTTAAGACTTCCCCACCCATTGGTGGGGGCCTGTGCAACTTACTCCCTCAGTAGCTGCTGAGGTGCCAGGCCACGTCTCTGTTTCTCGTGTGTCTGCCACCCAGGGGGGCGTCGTACCCTGGCTTGTGTCCTTGTGTAGCCACCCAGCGGGGCTTCATATCCTGGCCTATGTCCGCCACCCAGTGGCTTGTGTCCGTGTTTCTGTGCCTTGTCCCATTCCTGACTCTTAATCTAGTCCTGTCCCTGTGCTTGTTTGTATCCCTGTCTTGGTTTGCTTTCTCTGCTGTGCGTACTCTGTGTCTTGCCTTGCTATGAATAGTAAGGGGGATGGATATCTCGTCAAAAAGAAATCTGACAGGTGCCCCGCCCACTATCAAATTGATATCAAATTGATGTCAAAGTGATATCAAATTGTATCAAATTGATCTTATAGGGAATTAAATAGATATTGTATGGCTATCGTAGTGTATTAAAGGGAATAAAATAGATATTAAACAGGCAATCGTAGTATATGAAAGTGTATTAAATTGTTGATTATTGGCACGATTCCTACAAATTGATAACAAAGTGCTCTGTTTTATAAGCCGATTGATACGTTGATGAGAATTGTTTCCTTGTGCCTATTATTTTATAGGGCACATAATTATTCCAAAGTGAAAGAAAGTGCGATTGATACGATAATCAGAATTTGATTGTGCCTATTATTTTATAGGGACAATAATTACCGTATATACTCGAGTATAAGCCGACCCGAGTATAAGCCGACCCCCCTAATTTTGCCACAAAAAACTGGGAAAACTTATTGACTTGAGTATAAGCCTAGGGTAGGAAATGCAGCAGCTACCGGTGAATTTCAAAAATAAAAATAGATGCTCCATACCGTTCATTATTGCCCCATAAGATGCTCCATATAAAGCTGTGCCACATATAATGCTCCATACTGTTCATTATTGCCCCATAGATGTGCCATATAAAGCTGTGCCATATAGTGCTCTGCACCGTTCATTATTGCCCCATAGATGTGCCATATAAAGCTGTGCCATATAGTGCTCTGCACCGTTCATTATTGCCCCATAGATGTGCCATATAAAGCTGTGCCATATAGGGCTCTGCACCGTTCATTATTGCCCCATAGATGTGCCATATAGTGCTCTGCACCGTTCATTACTGCCCCATAGCTGTGCCATATAGTGATCTGCGCCGTTCATTATTGCCCCATAGATGTGCCATATAGTGCTCTGCACCGTTCATTATTGCCCCATAGCTGTGCCATATAGTGCTCTGCGCCGTTCATTATTGCCCCATAGCTGTGCCATATAGTGCTCTGCACCGTTCATTACTGCCCCATAGATGTGCCATATAGTGCTCTGCACCGTTCATTATTGCCCCATAGCTGTGCCATATAGCGCTCTGCGCCGTTCATTATTGCCCCATAGCTGCCATATAGTGCTCTGCGCCGTTCAGTATTGCCCATAGCTGCCATATAGTGCTCTGCGCCGTTCATTATTGCCCCATAGCTGCCATATAGTGCCCTGTGCCGTTCAGTATTGCACCATAGCTGTGCCATATAGTGCTCTGCACCGTTCATTATTGCCCCATAGCTGCCATATAGTGCTCTGCGCCGTTCATTATTGCCCCATAGCTGTGCCATATAGTGCTCTGCGCCGTTCATTATTGCCCCATAGCTGCCATATAGTGCTCTGCGCCGTTCAGTATTGCCCCATAGCTGTGCCATATAGTGCTCTGCGCCGTTCAGTATTGCCCCATAGCTGCCATATAGTGCTCTGCACCGTTCAGTATTGCCCCATAGCTGTGCCATATAAAGCTGTGCCATTGCTGCTGCTGCTGCAATAAAAAAAAAAAAAATGCCATACTCACCTCTCTTGCTTGCAGCTCCCAGCGTCCGGTCACGGCGTCTCTCCGCACTGACTGATCAGGCAGTCATCGCGCCCTCTGACCTGCACAGTCTGAGCAAGAGGACGCGAAGACAGAGCGGCGCCCGGCGTGTGGAACGGAAACAGGTGAATATGACATACTTACCTGCTCCCGGCGTCCCGCTCCCTCTGCCTGTCACATGGTCTTCGGTGCCGCAACCTCTTCCTCTATCAGCAGTCACCGGCACCGCTGATTAGAGAAATGAATATGCGGCTCCACCCCTATGGGAGGTGGAGCCGCATATTTATTTCTCTAATCAGCGGTCCCACGTGACCGCTGAACAGGGGAAGAGCTGCAGCACCGAAGACCGTGGGACTGCAGGGACAGCGCCAGGATCGCTGGAAGCAGGTAAGTATGCCTCAGCGCCCTCTCCCCCTCACCCGCCGACCCTGCCGCCCACCGTGACTCGAGTATAAGCCGAGAGGGGCACTTTTAGCCCAAAATTTTGGGCTGAAAATCTCGGCTTATACTCGAGTATATACAGTATATAGGTTTTTGCTGCAGCTATTATTTATATAGGTTCTACTATGTGTAGCGTCGATATTATGCTTTTATTGTCAATTTGATACGCTAAAAAGGAGTAAAATAAAGAACGAGAGATGCGATTTTCAGATAAAAGTTGTAATGTTTCTTGAACAAAATCAACGACATTTTATAAAGACGTATGAATAAATTTCATTGTTCAATTAGAATCAGTTACACCACATTTCTTGAAATCCACAATACAGAGCAATTAAACAAATCTTTTTTCAGATAAAAGTTATTTTTATTTTAATCAAATCAATTATCACTCAACACTCGCTATTACAATCATATAGATGAAAACATAATATTTCTTACATAATAATTTATAGCAATACACAGCAAACACTGGTTTATGGGGAAGCCGCTATACAATGCGAGACAGACTACATGCATTTTGAAGTTTCCCATCTTGTAGAGTCATTAGATGCAGTAGGTGTTACATAGGACAAAGTTCTTTAGTTATTCAAAGTTTTTTCAAGAGCAAAAATAAGTTACAGTTGCTGAACAGAGCAGGTGATATACATAGTGAGACGCAGTCATTAGTTACATTGCACAATGCCCATGTATTCATTTGTTTATCCAAAATGCAAAAAAATACATTACAACTGTGCTTATGTTGTCAGTGTGAGATATTACACTGCACTGAATAATCATGGCTCTTGAGCGATACCTATTGGGGTAAAGTGAAATGGACGGATCGCGCGGCGTGGTGTGAATAGAGATCCTGGCTTAGATGCCCCATCACTTTCGTTCAATGGAATTTTTAGTTCATCAAATTGTTCTCTAGTAGTGGAATTACCCACAACGGTGGAGGGCATATTTAATTCAGCCATAGCCTGCATAAATGTATCCCAGCCGCGGGGTAGATTCTTCCTGGACATGGCATGACTCTGAGTTGTGTTACGCACCAAATCCAGCGTGTTAGAGCCAGGAGTTACAGTTCCTTTGAATATAAATTCACTTTTGTCATTCCACGATGTAATATTTTGGTTCTGTAACAGTCTGCTTAGTAAAAATTCTGCATTTTCAAGAAATGTGGTGTATCAGATTCTAATTGAACAATGAAATTTATTCATATGTCTTTAGAAAATGTCTTTGATTTTGTTCAATAAACATTAGAACTTTTATCTGAAAATCGCGCCTCTCGTTCTTTATTTTACTCCTTTTTAGCATATCAAATTGACAATAAAAGCATAATATCAACGCTATACATAATAAAACCTATATAAATAATAGCTGCAGCAAAAACCTATATAATTATTGTCCCTATAAAATAATAGGCACGGGGGGGCGTGACCGGATGTGGAGCTGAACGGACGTGCGAGGCTCGAGCTCCCTAACCACCAGCTATCATAAGCGGCCCAAAGCACAGTGAGGTGACCGGAGGAGGTCAGATCTGAAGATAAGATAAGCCAGGCGGTGGTGCACTCCAGGAATGAAGCGAGGGAGAAGGAGGGGGCAGGCGCCCAGCAGGGTCCAGGTCTTTGAAGCGGTGGGTAGCTGGATCCAAGATGGCGACCGCAGCTCTCACCATGCGGCCGCCGGCAGCAGCAGGAGTAATGGCAGTGCGAAGCAAAGGTCAGAGCTGAACAGTGAATCACTCCACCAGCCCCAAACTCCCAGCAAAACTGCAAGGTCCCTGAGCACACAGAGCTATTCACCAAAGCTGCAGTCCCTGCTTTTCCCTCCTGTTGGGAATGCTGAAGGTTCAGAGCCTGAAGATTTACAGCCACTAAACACAGCCCTGACCGTCTCCTCAGACTCTCCTATTACAGACTCCAATTCTGCCCCTGTCACTGTAGCTACACTCAGATCCCTGCTGGGAGACCTGAAGCAAGCCATTCACACTGATATCACAACGGCTTTCACTGAGCTACATAAAGAAATAACGCAGATTGGCGACAGAACCTCACACATAGAGGGGAAACTGGAGGAATATACTACGGCGCACAACCAACTAGTAGACGCGCATAATGAAGTGGACGAAGAAATCATGGCCCTAAAACTGAAGCTTGCAGACCTAGAAGACCGATCCAGGCGTAATAACCTACGTTTCAGAGGAATCCCTGAGAGTGTGTCAGGGGATACACTAAAGGAGTTTCTAATGGACTTCTTCACAATTCTGGTGCCGTCAGCAGAACAGAGGGACCTGCTGATTGACAGGGCACATCGGATCCCCAAACCAAAGTCTGCTCCCAGCTCCGCACCGCGAGACGTGATAGCCAGGCTGCACTTCTACCACTTCAAGGAGGCAGTGACCAAGTCAGCATCAGCAAAGCAAGAACTTCCAGAAAGATTCCGGAACATTCTGGTGTTCACCGACTTGTCTGCGACAACCCTGAACAGGAGGCGAGAATTCTCATCCGCAACCAAGATTCTACGGGACAACAGTATTGTCTACAGGTGGGGATATCCAGTAAAGCTCATCGTGACGAAAAACGGAACTTCACACGTCCTTGCGTCTCCCAGAGAGGCCATGACCCTACTCCAGGAATGGTCCCTGACATCAGTGGATGAAGATACCAGCTCCCCACTAAAGAAAAGACCCCCGACACTGAACGAAGAATGGACCTGATTCTCACGCAAGTACTCTGTTACCATATGTATCCCCTGTGTGCCTATGCCGGGACACCACACTGTTATTTTTTTTTTGCCTGGCTGGCAGGTTGAAGGGGTATGAGAATATTGCTTTCGTTTTTTCTATTCTTTCCCCCCCTTTAATACTGGATAGGAACGACTATCCAGTTGGTTCACATAGAACCGGACTCTGAGTTGTACAAGTTGTACTTGTTCTGGTTGTTGTTAATTACTTTAACCCCTTTGTTTCCCTTATTATTATCCTGTATCTGGTGACTGATTGAATTTTTTTTTCTTTTTTGTAACTGATGGTATTTCAAATATCTAGCATTAATGCGAAAGGCCTAAACAGCCCTTTCAAGAGATCGTTATTATGGAAGGAAGCCCAGGCACTCAAAGCGGACATAATATTTGTCCAAGAAACTCATTTAAATCGTGACGATACACATAGACTACAACATAAAAATTACCCCCATATCTGTGTGTCATATGCGGCGAAAAAGAAGAGAGGGGTAGCGATTGCAATAAAAGACACTGTAGCGTTCCAGCTTGTTGATAGCGTTCTGGATGATGAAGGCAGATATGTAATATTGATATGTAATATCAATAACAAGGTGTATACAATTGCATCTATATATGCACCCAATACAGGTCAAATCACTTTTATTAAAGACCTCATAACTAAATTATCCAAAATAAAACAAGGATCCCTGCTAATCTGTGGAGATTTTAACATCGTCCCGATCCCCAATATAGACAAATCTTGGTGCTCAAAGAAAAAGTCCCAATCCCATGCGTTTTCCCAGTGTCTTATATCAGAAGAACTGTATGACACGTGGAGGGTCCTTCATGCTTCTGAAAGGGATTATACATATTACTCCCACCCACACAAAGTATATTCAAGAATAGATCTAATAGTAGTGGATAAATGGCTCCTTCAAAATATACAATCAGCAAAAATTGGGAACATAACCTGGTCGGACCACGCTCCTGTAACATGCCAAATTAAAGAGACGTACAATAATTTAACTTATTCTCCGTGGAGAATTAATAACTTCTTAATAGCCTCAGATAATATTAAATCCCAACTTAACGACCTTCTCCAGGAATTTTTTGATATCAATAGTACCCCTGACATATCCCCGACCACAGTGTGGTGCGCCCACAAGGCCTATATAAGAGGGCGGCTAATACAGATAGCAGCGCAACACAAAAAATGGAGAATGCGACAAATAGAAGAGCTAAATATAAAAATATAGCAACAATGGAAAACATCCATAAACATAGCCCATCACCCACGGTATATAGGAAACTACAAAAGGCAAGATACGAACTATATCAGCTATTCCAATATAAATATGAGCATAATTTGAGGTGGAATAAAGCAAAATATTATTGGCAGGGGAATAAGGCGAGTAAGATACTTGCCAATAAGATTAAAGCGAGATTAACAAAGCAAAAAATAGCTCACATACAAGATGATCAAAAGAACAAAATATACAACCCTAACGAAATTGCGAATACTTTCGCAAGATATTACTCCTCACTCTATAATCTCAAGACCGATAACCTTATCCCACAACCCAACGCTGAGCTAATTAATAATTTCCTGAATAGCATATCCCTACCCCAAATCCCAGAGGATAAATTGATGGCAATAAATCAACCTATAAGCCAAAAAGAAATCCAACAAACCATTCAGGCAACAAAAAATAATAAATCCCCAGGACCGGATGGTATAACTAATGAATACTTGAAGCTATTCAACCAAATATTGTCCCCACATCTATTATTAGTCTTCCAAAATATATTTGAAACGGGCAAAATACGAGAAGAAATGTTACAAGCGACTATAGTCAACCTCCCCAAGCCAGGAAAAACGCCCGATCATCCAAGTAATTTCAGGCCAATATCCCTTCTAAATACTGACCTCAAGCTGTACTCAAAAATCCTAGCAAATAGACTCTCCGATGTGATCCCTTCCCTGGTGCACAGAGACCAGGTTGGATTTATCAAATCTAGACAGACATTGGACGGCACCAGACGAATGATTGACCTCATCCATGTGGTGGGGAGGGACCGGACGCCATCTTTGCTTCTATCCCTGGACGCGGAGAAGGCATTCGATCGGGTGCATTGGGGATACCTGTTTGAGGTTCTGGCCAGATTCGGATTTGTGGGTAATATTGCTAAAGCAATCACTCTGCTATATTCTCACCCATCAGCGTCGGTTTCTGTCTCTGGAATGATGTCGGACAGGTTTACTATTACTAACGGGACGAGACAGGGGTGTCCGCTATCACCCCTTATATTCGCTTTGGTGATTGAGCCTCTAGCGCAGAAAATTAGATCACACTCGATGATATCAGGAATTCAGGTGAATAAAACGGAACACAAAATAGGTTTATTTGCTGACGACATCATTCTAGCGTTAACAAACCCGACAGAATCATTACCGGCAGCAATGCAAGTAATCGATTCATATACTAAAATATCATATTATAAGCTGAACGTGTCTAAATGCCAGGTATTAAACCTAACCCCTTTCACAAAACACCCCCAAAATTTTGAGAATAAGTACCCTTTTAAGTGGGAAAATGACCATATTGAGTATTTAGGTATTCGGCTGACACTCTCGGCAGATAAAATGCTATCATTGAATTATGAGTCTCTGAGGAAGAAAATCCAAACTGACATGTTACGTATGAAGAAACACGAACTATCATGGCTGGGCAGGATTGCATCGGTAAAAATGTTCATTCTCCCACAAATACTGTATTTGTTCCGCAATCTCCCCATCATATTCCCAATGAAAATATTAAAAGAGATTCAAGCAATGATTTTAAAATACATTTGGCAAGAGAGAAAACCCAGAGTCCAAGCGGACACGCTTTACATCCCTATGAGTAAGGGTGGCCTAGGGTGCCCCTCAGTGGTCCGATACTACAGGGCTGCATTATTCGAACAGTTACGATTCATGTGGAATAATGATGATGATCGGCACTGGATAGCAATTGAAAAACATCTGATGAGAACCTCCAATGTCTCAGCTTTTTACCATGCACATCAAACTAAAGTCCCTAATAGAAACCTAAAAATGTCCCCAACAATAGACGCGGCTCTGGAGCTATGGAGTGTGTTGACTAATAAATTAGGCCTTATACAAACCGCATTCCTCAAAGCTCCCATAGAGACACTGGAACATTGTATCCCGGACCTCAAACTTAAAAATTGGAATTTACCCAAAACCACCTCAGTTGAGAACTTGTGTGATGGGGAGGAAATAATTACTTTTACATCATTACGAGATAAATACAATGTTCCTCAAAGGGATTTTTACAAATATTTGCAGATCCGGCATTTCCTAACTGAAAGGAAAAAACATGCCTGCACCGCCATCTAAACTTTACTCTATGCTGATGAACCCGACATCACAGATTAGGGCGCTGTCCACAAGCTACGACTGTATGTTGGAGAATACCCTGCCCTCTCTAACTACATACCTGCAAAAGTGGGAAAAAGACCTAAACTGCACATTCACACCGGATCAGTGGAGGGCATCCTTCTTAGTTATTGGAAGCCAATCTAAATGTACTAACCACATAGAAAACACCAGGAAATTGTTATATCGGTGGTATTTCACTCCCAGTAGATTGTCTAGGATGTTCCGCAGTTCCCCAGACACGTGCTGGAGGTGTGGAGACCCCTGTGCAGACATGTTACATATGTGGTGGAGTTGTGACAGAATTAGACGTCTGTGGGAAGCCATATATCATCTGATGTTCCAGATTTGTGATATACCGGTGAATCTTAATGCACAGCAGGCGTTACTCGCTATTGATTTGGACTCGTTTCCCTATGAGTTCCGTACAGTGATTGTACATATTATTGTAGCAACAAGAATCAAAATTGCTAGTTACTGGAAAAAATCCAAATGCCCCTCACTGCCCGAGGTCGTATCACTGATCAACGAAAATTGCCTATCAGAAAAAATAATCGCTACATCTAATAATAATATAGCTCAATTTTATAAAAAATGGAACAATTGGTTATCTTTCCGTTTAAATACCGTTCTTAAATAACTTTGCAGATTCGCATATAGAGAATGTGATTGAATAGTTATTGTAATGTCACCATATCCCCTATCCTCTTCCCTTCCCTAATCCCCATAACGTTGTGTTAATTATTAAGAATTTAATGTCAATAAGATGTAATGCTTGACACAATTTGTAAATAAATAAAAATTTATGTTTTAAAAAAAAAAAAAAATAATAGGCACAAGGAAACAATCCTCATTAACGTATCAATCGGCTTATAAAACAGCGCACTTTGTTATCAATTTGTAGGAATCGTGCCAGTGATCAATTTAATACACTTTCATACACTATGATCGCTGTAAAATATCTATTTTATTGCCTTTAATACACTACGATAGCCGTACGATATCTATTTAATTCCCTATAAGATCAATTTGATACAATTTGATAGTGGGCGGGGCACCTGTCAGATTTCTTTTTGATGAGACATCCATCCCCCTTACTACTGCTCTGCTTTCGGCTCTGCTCTCTGCGACCTTGCTTGCTCCTTGCTCTTTACTCTGTAGTTTTGCTCTGCTTTCAGCTCTGCACTCTGTGTCTTGCTTTGCTCTGCTTTCGGCTCTGCTCTCTGCGACCTTGCTTTGTCCCTTGCTCTGCACTCTGTGGTCTCGCTCTGCGGCTCCGCTCCTTGCTGTTCTACCTGGCTCCGCTCTTTGCGTTTCTATGTCTCTTGCTCTTGGCTCTGCCTCCTGTGTTACTGCACTTGGCTACGCCTCCTGCTCTTGGCTCTGCCTCCTGTGTTTCTGCATGTGGCTCCGCCTCTTGCTCCTGGCTCCGCCTCCTGGGTCTCTGTTCTTGGCTCTAGCTCCTGTGCTTTCGCTCTGCATCCGCTCTTGCGGTCATTCTCTACCTATTCTTAAGTCCTCCTGTCTGAACTGGCTCTTACCTGTTTTACATACCTGCCTGCAGACCGGTCCCTACCGGTTCTTCCAGTATACCAGCCCTGTCCGCCTGGCCTTCCAGAGAGCCCGCCGTATCTGCCTGCCTACCAGAGTGCCAGCCGTGCCCACCTGCCCGCCAGTGTATCTGTTGTACCCGTCTGCCTGCCTGTGTCCCAGCCATGCCTGCCTGTCTGCCAGAGTGCCAGCTGTGCCCGCTTGCCTGCCTATGTTCCATTCCCCGGTGGGATCAGCAGTCATAGCCAGACACCACCCTGGAATGGCACCTGGTAGCTTCCTGTCGCACAAGTCTGACCTCACCATCAGAGGCTCCAGCTTATACCAAGGAAGCTACTTAGTTACGCCCCTTCCAGGGTAGTCCGGTCTGTGGCACAGTGGGGGCACTCTACCCCCGCATGCCTGCGCCAATCAGTCTGGGCGTGAGCGTGACAATAACATTACATTGGACCAACTTCTTAACTCTGCCTCCTGCAGTCTGACCTGTACCTGCCAGTAGATCACCAGGGTGAATGTGGTCTGTAAGGTGCATTGTGGCCGATGGACCTGTAATGGCACTCTTTTATTTAAAAAAAAAAGGATTTTACATTGGGGAATTGGGCATGACATTACATTGGGCCTACTTCGTAATTCTGTCCCCTGCAATCTGACCTGTACCTGCCAGTAGATCTCCAGGGTGAACGTGGTCTGTACGGTGCATGTTGGCCAAGGGGCCTGTGATGGCAGTATTTTATTTTTTTAAAAATGGACCCCACTTTTGGGGAATTGGGCATGACATTACTTTGGGCCTACTTCTTAACTCGGTCTCTGTGAATTCAAAATGTACCTGCCACTAGATCACCAGGGTGAACGTGCTCTGTATGGTGCATTTTGGCCAAGGGGGCTGTGATGGCCCTCTTTTATTTTTAAAAAATGGACCCCACATTGGGGAATTGGGCATGAAATTACATTGGGCCGACTTCTTAACTCGGTCTCCTGCAATCTAAAATGTACCTGGAATTAGATCACCAGGGTGAACTAGAGTGCTCAATACTGTTATAGGCCGTTGAAGTTTGGGCTAGGGGCATGCGATGGCACTAGTGTATTTTAAAAAAGGAACCCCCATTGGGGAATTGTTTGGCAGATCATGCACTGCATTACAAGTCTCAGAGACCCACACCACTACATTGGCTATAATTCTTAACTCTGTCTCCTGCAATGTCTCTTCCTTATCTCTGATGACATGACCAGGGTGCACGTGCTCAGTGCTGTTATAGGCCGGTGAATTTTGGGCAAGTGGGCTGTGATGGCACTATATTTTTAAGTCCAAAAAGGACAACACATTGGGGAATTGGGCATGACATTTCTATGGGCATACTTCTTAACTCGGTCTCCTGCAATCTGTCCTGTACCTGCCAGTAGATCACAAGGGTGAACAAGGTCTGTACAGGGCATTTAGGTCTAGGGGGCTGTGATGGCACTATTTTATTCAGTCCAAAAAAAGACCCCACATTGGGGAATTGGGCATGGCATTCCATTGGGCTTACTTTTTAACTCTGTCTCCTGCAATGTCTCTTGAATAACAGCCACTAGATCAGCAGGGTGAACGTGCTTTGTACTGTTATAGGCCAGTGAAGTTTGGTCAAGGGGGGCTGTGATGGCACTATTCTATTTTTACAAAAGGTACCCCAATAGGTGAAAAAAAATCCTTGTTGGCAAACACTTCATAACATTTGTGAACCTGAAAGAGCTCACTTGAAAAGTTCCTTTTTGTGTTGCCTGGTTGCTAACATTGGACACAAAACACTTCATATAAATTTGATAAAGCAATGCTGTCTGATGACTCCATGATATCTCAGTTTCATACAATCTTGAAAAGTGGCCACTTGAAGGTGTGGGTGAAACTAGAGTTACTATATATATATATATATATATATATATATATATATATATATAGTTACGATAAGGTAATTCAGTACCACAATGGACATAGAGGTCAGAGCACATACAGTGACCTGACAATAACCCAAAAACATAGAACGAGCTCTGAGACGTGGGAACTCTGCTGACCGCAATCCCTAATCCTCTCCAACCACACTAGAGGCAGCCGTGGATTGCGCCTAATGCTCCCTATGCAACTCGGCACAGCCTGAGAAACTAGCTAGCCTGAAGATAGAAAATAAGCCTACCTTGCCTCAGAGAAATACCCCAAAGGAAAAGGCAGCCCCCACATATAATGACTGTGAGTTAAGATGAAAAGACAAACGTAGAGATGAAATAGATTTAGCAAAGTGAGGCCCGACTTTCTGAACAGAGCGAGGATAGGAAAGGTAACTTTGCGGTCAACACAAAACCCTACAAAAACCACGCAAAGGGGGCAAAAAGACCCTCCGTACCGAACTAATGGCACGGAGGTACACCCTCTGCGTCCCAGAGCTCCCAGAGCAAGCAGGAAAAAACAAATAGACTAGCTGGACAGAAAAAAACAGCAAACAAAATAGCAAAGCAAAACTTAGCTATGCAGAGCAGCAGGCCACAGGAACGATCCAGGAGGAAACAGGTCCAATACTAGAACATTGACTGGAGGCCAGGATCAAAGCACTAGGTGGAGTTAAATAGAGCAGCACCTAACGACTTCACCACATCACCTGAGGAAGGAAACTCAGAAGCGCAGTACCACTTTCCTCCACCAACGGAAGCTCACAGAGAGAATCAGCCGAAGTACCACTTGTGACCACAGGAGGGAGCTCTGCCACAGAATTCACAACAATATATATATATATATATAGTTATTCACTATATAACACCAGAGAAACATGACTAAGACAGATGCCAAAACTGGGGTACCTGTACATGTACAGTGTCCTGATACCTGCATAATTGGGGACAGTGTAGGTAATCTCCCAGGGGTTCTCTGTCTTGGTGTTGCTTCTCTGATATTCCAGACAGATGATGTTTAAAAGCCTCTTGGTGATGATCTAACTATACTGTATGTAGTTAATCTTCATATATACATAATCACTATATTTATTTAATCCTTACATGAACTTATTAACCTGTGTATGTTAATACATACAAAAGTGTGCGCACTCACACTATTTAATCATACTATTCCTTGAATTTTGTAGTTTGCAATAAAATTGCCTTGTATTGCAAGTATTTGCCTTTTTTAACCCCTTAATGACCGCAAATACGTCTTTTAACTGACCTGAGATATAAGAGAATAGCCTCCCCATACAGGAGACAATCCAGCAGCTGTCGGCTGTACACTATAGCTGACAACTTACTGCATCAGCCATGATCAGTGTTTGCACCGTCCAAATCTGTTTAACCCCTTAGATGCTGCTGTCAATAGTGACTACATCCTTATAAATGGTTAACAGAGTGTGTGGGCTCCCTTTTTATCCCAATTGATGCCCTCAGATCATGATTTTGTGGTCCTGATGTTTGCCATGGCAATTCACGACCAAATAGCGGCCTTAGAGTCTGATGACTGTTGTAACCTGTTCAGAAGTTAGCGACATTAAGGTGGTAAAAATACACATTTTCATTTCTGTCATGCCACTTTGCATTCATTCCTGAAAAGCACCTGAAGGGTTAATAAACTTCCTGACAGCAGTTTTCAATGTGTTAGGGGGTGCTGTTTTAAATTGGCATAACTTTTGGGGTTTTCCCAATACATGGGACCCCTAAAGGCACTTAAAACATGGATAGGTCCCCCCAAAAATAAATTTTGTAAATTTCTATGAAAAAATGAAAAATTACTGCTACATTTTTAAACCTCCTAAAATGCTAACAAAATCAAAAAACATTTTACAAATGGTGCTGATGTAAAGCAGGCATGAGGGAAATGTTATTTATTAATGTTTTGCTGTGGTATGACTATCTGGATTAAAGAGATAATCATTCAACGTTTGAAAATTGCACATTTTTTACATTTTTCTCAAATTTCTGATATTTTTTATAAATAAGCACAAAACATATCGACCGAAAATTATCAATATCATAAAGTATAATGTGTCACGAAAAATAATCTCAAAATCACTGGAATTTATTGAAGCGTTCCACAGTTATTACCACATAAAGTGACTCTGGTCAGATTTAAAAAATTTGGCTCTGTCACTAAGGGGTAAAAGACGTATCTGAACCTTAGTGTTAAAAACATGTCAAATAAAATTGCCAATTTCTCCTGTAAATAATTGTGCAAAGAGGGAACCATCATACCATTAAAAAATACGAGTGAATTTTCCTGGGCCCATCCAGTATGTGGGTTCCAAGGCATAATGGGGTGCATATGACTGACTATGCAGCAGTGCTCGCCTTCCTGCCAATGTTTAAAACAAAGGAGTATGGAGCACAAAATGCATATTGTGAAGTGGATTTTCCTGGGCTCATCCAGTATGTGGGTTTCAAGGCCTAATGGGGTGCATATGACTGACTATGAAGCAGGGCTGGCATTCCTGCCATAGTATAAAACAAAGGAGTATGGAGCACAAAATGCATATTGTGAAGTGGATTTTCCTGGGCTCATCCAGTATGTGGGTTTCAAGGCCTAATGGGGTGCATACGACTGACGATGCAGCAGGACTCGCCTTCCTGCCAATGTATAAAACAAAGGAGTATGGAGTACAAAATGCATATTGTGAAGTGAATTTTCCTGGGTCCATTTAGTATGTGGGTTCAAAGGCTTATTGGGGTGCATATGAATTGGTAGCAGGGCTGGCCTTCAATTCAATGCAACACTTTTTCAGGAGTCCCTCCTGGACATCTTATGAAAGGGGTATTGTGGTGCGTTTTAATTCTTGGCAGCCCATCCACTCACAGCATAGGCTACAACAGCTTAGGAGACCCACTGTTTCATAATGGCTCTATAAGAAGATTAATGCCGCCTGAGGCACCAGTAAAAAAAGGCTCTGTGACTTTAAGAGTCCCTCCTTCATAAATGAAACAAGATGGGTCTGCTTATGTGTCACACACCACATGGCCATCTAGGGGATTTAAATGTTACAATGACATTTCCCAGTGAATGCATTTGTAGTGGTTGAAAGCAATGTTAATTTGAAAAATGCTTAAAAAACACAGCATCTGAACTAAGCCTAAGTGGGAGAGGAAATTTTCAGTCTGGGGTGAAATATTTGGCCTTACAGGCAAGTCATTAACCTGCAAAGGATGTACATTGATATATTTCCAAGCAAAACCCGTTTTGGTTTCGTTTTCATGTGTTTTTTGGCTTTGGGAAAAATGGCATGAATCTCGAAAAAAATGATTAAGGCTGTGAACTAGGAGTCAGGAATGCTTCCAGGTGCAATCCCTATGAGGTCCCTGTGTCATTTGAGCAGTGTTTCCATAATTTTCAAATGTTTTTAGACCTTAAACGGACCCCCAGGGGGGATCGCGGTAAAAATACTTGAATCTCCCATAGATTTACATTGAGCTCGTTGTTCTGGCTGAGTACCCGAGTATTCCAATTTTGTCGACCCGAGCAACGAGCACCCGAGCATTTTAGTGCTCACCCATCACTCTTTAGTATCCCGAGGAATGCTGAAATAATCACTTTTATAACCTTTGTGCCATACCTCTATTGAGTCAGGGAGGTATGATTTCTCCTTGACTCAAGTGCCTCCCAGCCGTCCTTCATCCCACCGGGCGCTGCCTCCTCTCTGTCTTGTGCCGTCACCGACGCCTGTGCTCTGCAATTATTTCTCGGGCATGCACCATGCGCGCTGCCCTGGAGCTTACATCAAGTGATGTAAGTAGATTGCGCCTGCACACAGGGCCAAATTCCCAGCCCTGTAGTGTGAATACATCATAACACACTGCCGAGCGGGATCTGGGGACTTCGATGTGCGCTGGCGCGATCTACTTACATCACTTGATGTAAGTTCCAGGGCAGCGTGCATGGCGCATGCCCGAGAAATAATTGCAGAGTGCTGGCGCCGGTGACGGCACAAGACAGAGAGGAGGCAGTGCTCGGTGGTATGATGGACAGCTGCGAGGCACTTGAGTCAGGGAGAAATCATACCTCCCTGAATCAATAGAGGTATGGCACGACATTTATGAAAGTGATTATTTCAGCGTTCCTAGAGATACTAAACATAAGAGCCACCTCCACAGCATGCAGCCTTAGTGCTGCTGAAGGTGGCTCTTTACCTAAATAGGCCCTGGATGGGTGACATGTTCCCTTTAAAGTTACCAATATAACATGAAATGAAGCGTTGTCCAGGTAGAAGGGCAAAATGAGCAATTGTAAGTACACAGTGCTGTACAATAATATAATATAATGACTGCAAAATATTAAAAGGACAAAAGTTGGGAGTGCTTCCATAAGGTTTAATCACCAAGAATATATACCGTATTTTTCGCATTGTAAGATGCATTTTTTTCCCCAAAATTTGAGGGCCAAATGGAGGTGTATCTTACAATGCGGATATACGGCTTACCAGTACCGATGCCGGCTGGGATGAGGGGGTGTCCGTCGCCGCTGCCACTGCCCTTGGTGTCCACTGCTGTCCAGGGTAATGCTGACATCTCCAGTGCTGAGGATGGCTCGGCCGACATTTTGTGAAAGGCCAGAGCCCCACGGCAGTTCGTCCATGCTTTCCTGTGTGGGGAACATCAGGAAAATGGCCGCAGGGAGTCAGCGCATGAGTAGACGGAGATCTCGGAACCAGGATCTCGAGAGATGAGATCTCAGCACTGAAATCTCATCTCCCGAGATCTTGGCGCTGAGATCTCCATCTGCACATGAGCCGCCTCCCGGCGGCCATTTTGCCAAAGTCCACTGCACAGGAAAGCATGGATGAACCGCCGTAGGGCTCTGGCCTTTCACAAAATGTCGGCACAGCCCCCCTGTAGCACCGGAGATTCCAGCATCACTGGAGAAACCCCAACAGCACAGGAGCCCCCTGCAGCACAGGAGCCTCCCCGCAGCACTTGACACCTGCACACCCCCTCATCCCAGCCTGCAGCAATGCTCCACTCCTGCCTCCTCCAGCAGTGACCCTGGGACCCCGCTTCACTGCAGCCACCAGCCCCGGTGAGCAATAAGACGCATGGATTATAAGAAGCACCACCATCTTATTAAAAAAAGTTGTTTTCCTATTTTTCTCCTCAAAATTTTTGGTGCGCCTTGTTATCCAGAGCATATTACAAAGCGTACAAATATATATATATATAGTATATATGCACTATTGTGCAATAGGTTTACACTGCTATAGAAGCAATGTTTAAAAAATAGAAGCATTAGCAATTTATTTTTATCAATTAACAAAATGCAAAGCGAATGAACAAATGGGAAATATTTATCAAATTAACACTTGGTGTGACCACTCCTTGCCTTCAAAGCAGCGTGAAAGCATCAATTCTTCTAGGTACACTTGATGGTATTGCATGATGGATGAGTATCTGCCTGTATTATTCAACATTGAGGACACCATTAATCCTGACTGAATTCCCAACTCTATTTCCTAAAACTGTTGCCCACAGACATTTTTGTATCTTGGCCATCTACTGTCCTCAGTGTTTACATTTTTTGGTGTTCTGAATGGTGAGAAATAAAGGCAGATACTTATCCATCATGCAATATCATCAGAGAGGCATTTGATTGGCTACAAATGTATTCCTTCTAAATCATGACAACCCAAAACATCCAAAAGTAAAAGGTAGTTGAACAGTATAAACGAGGAGAGGGATATAAAAATATATGCAAGGAATTGATAATGCCAGTCAGCAGCGCTCAAACTGTGATTAACGAATGGAAAATCAGGGTCTCTGTAAAAACAAAACCACGATCCGGTAGACCAACAAAAATGTCATCTACAACTGCCAGGAAAATTGTTTGGGATGCAAAGAAAAACCTACAAATAACATCAGCTGAAATACAGGACTCTCTGAAAACTTAGAGTGTGACTGTTTCAAGATGCACAATAAGGAGGCACTTGAAGAAAAATGGGCTGCATGGTCGAGTCGCCAAAAGAAAGCCATTATTGTGCAAATGCCACAAAGTATCTCGCCTACAATACGCAAAACAGGGACAAGCCTCAAAACTTCAGGAACAAGGTAATTTGGAGTGATGAGACCAAAATTGAACTTTTTGGCCACAACCATAAACGCTACATTTGAAGAGAGGTCAACAAGGCCTTTGATGAAAGGAACACCAATCCTGCTGTAAAGCACGGAGGTGGATCGTTGTGTGAGCTACAAAGGCATAGGAGACTTGGTCAAAGTTGAAGGAAAGGTAAATGCAGCATGTTATCAGCAAATACTGGAGGCAAATTTGCACTAATCAGCCCAGAAGCTGAGCATGGGACATATTTGGACGTTCCAACATGACAACGATCCAAAACACAAGACCAAGTCTGACTATAGCAGAACAAAGTGAAGGTTCTGGAGTGACTATCTCAGTCTCCTGACCTCAATATCATTGAGCCACTCTTGGGAGATCTCAAGCATGCAGTTCATGCTAGACCCCAGGAATTTACAGGAACTGGAGGCTTTTTGCCAAGAAGAGTGGGCAGCTTTACTATCTCAAATAATAAAGAACCTCATCCACAACTACCACAAAAGAATTCAAGCTGTCCTTGATGGTAGAGGGGGCAATACACTGTATTAAGAAATGGGGTATGTGAACTTTTGATCAAGGTCATTTGGATGTTTTGAGTTGTTATTATTATTTAAAAAGAGAAAACACAGTAGTTTGACAATAAATGGCTCCACCCAACCACTAACCATGAGTGGAGAAAAAGTTTTGATGTCATCATGCATATTCTCTGATAAAAAAGGCCAAGATAGCAGAAATTCTGCTGGGGTATGTAAACTTTTGAGCACAACTGTACAGCCAATGTCATTATGAACTATCTTCAGGGTATAGAAGAACAAGTATTCTTGGAAGGGATGATATGGCCACAACAGAGCGCTGATCTCAACATCATTAAGTCTATCCAGAATAACAGGAAAAAGCATAAATATTTACGGAAGGCTATAACGACAGAAGATCTGTGGTTAGTTCTTCAAGATGTTTAGAACAACGTCTCTCCTGAGTTTCTTCAGAACCTGTGTGTCAGTATATCTAGAAGAATTGATACTTTGCCTGATTGTGTGTTTTTCCCAGGAAATTCTTTTTCACAGAGAAGTTATTCTCCACAAATTTAGTGTCGCTTATTATGTTCTGGGGTTTCTCTAAAAAAAAATTGTTATACTCACCTCACTGCTGACCTCTTTGGCCCCACCTCTACTCGCTGCCACCCATCCCATCCTCATCGCATCTTTGGATTGACATTGGCCGAGTTTTAAGTGTTTCGTAGGTTGCGGTGCACGCAGTGAAGTCATATGTCTCTAACATTTTGATAGACTTTTATGGTTCAGAAAATGGCCTAAAACTTGCAAAACTTTTACATACTGCTGTATGTATGTATATAAAAATATATACACAAATATATACACATATATACATATAGTACAGACCAAAAGTTTGGACACACCTAATTTTTCTGTATTTTCATGACTATGAACATTCACACTGAAGGTATCAAAACTATGAATTAACACATGTGGAACTATATACTTAACAAAAAAGTGTGAAACAACAGAAATTATATCTTGTATTCTAGGTTCTTCAAAGTAGCCACCTTTTGATTTGATGACTGCTTTGCACAATCTTGGCATTCTCTTGATGAGCCTCAAGATGTAGTCACCGGGAATGGTCTTCCAACAATCTTGAAGGAGTTCCGAGAGATGCTTAGCACTTGTTGGCCCTTTTGCTTTCACTCTGCGGTCCAGCTCACCACAAACCATCTCGATTGGGTTCAGGTCTGGTGACTGTGGAGGCCAGGTCATCTGGCGTAGCACCACATCATTCTCCTTCTTGGTCACATAGCTCATACACAGCCTGGAGGTGTGTTTGGGGTCATTGTCCTGTTGAAAAATAAATGATGGTCCAACTAAACGCAAACCGGATGGAATAGCAAGCAGCTGCAAGATGCTGTGGTAGCCATGCTGGTTCAGTATGTCTTCAATTTTGAATAAATCCCCAACAGTGTAACCAGCAAAGCACCCCCACACCATCACACCTCCTCCATGCTTCACGATGGGAACCAGGCATGCAGAGTCCATCCATTCACCTTTTCTGTGTCGCACAAAGACACGGTGGTTGGAACCAAAGAGCTCAAATTTGGACTCATCAGACCAAAGCACAGATTTCCACTCGTCTAATGTCCATTCCTTTTGTTCTTTAGCCCAAACAAGTCTCTTCTGCTTGTTGCCTGTCCATAGCAGTGGTTTTCTAGCAGATATTTTACCATGAAGGCCTGCTGCACAATGTCTCCTCTTAACAGTTGTTGTAGAGATGTGTCTGCTGCTAAAATTCTGTGTGGCATTGACCTGGTCTCTAATCGGAGCTGCTGTTAGCCTTCAATGTCTGAGGCTGGTGACTCAGATAAACTTATCTTCAGAAGCAGAGGTGACTCTTGGGCTTCCTTTCTCGGGGCGGTCCTTCATGTGAGCCAGTTTCTTTGTAGCGCTTGATGGTTTTTGCCCAATTTTTCGGACTGATTGACCTTAATTTCTTAAAGTAATGATGGCCACTCATTTTTCTTTACTTAGCTGTTTTTTCTTGCCATAATGCAAATTCTAACAGTCTATTCAGCAGTATTATCAGCTGTGCATCCACCAGACTTCTGCACAACACAACTAATGGTCCCAACCCCATTTATAAGGCAATAAATCCCACTTATTAAACCTGACAGGGCACACCTGTGAAGTGAAAACAATTCCCAGTGATTACCTCTTGAAGCTCATCAAGACAATGCCAAGAGTGTGCAAAAAGTGGCTACTTTGAAGAACCTAGAATATAAGACATAATTTCAGTTGTTTCACACTTTTTTGTTAAGTACTATATATAATTCTGGAGCGCCCTGTAGGGCCGTGAGGTACTCGGTACTGGGCACTTCTGTAGTCGATGGGGATGTCACGGTGGCTGACCCGGTCCGTGGCCCTCGGGAGGTCCATTGAATGAAATGGGGAAAGGTCTTTAAAGGGATAATATTAGTGACGCCACCTGTGGTATTCGGTCAGGGTGACCGATGCTTCTTAGGGGTCCGCTAAGGTTATGTTCTGGCAGCTAGATGGTATACCTTCTCACAGGTGAAGTATGTCCCCAGGGCTTCCAAGAGTGTAGGTGGTGGGTGGTGTAAGGTGCAGTGAATAACGAGGACACAGGGTTGCAGTCTCTTTATCTTTTACTGAAGGTTCAGCATCCACAGTCCAGAGTAGGGACCACAGGTTAGGCAGAGTCCGGCCGGTCTGAAGGCAAATCCAGAGTCCCCTTTTCCAGGAGGAATTCAATAGCCTTCCCCTTGCACACAGTAACGTAGTAGGTCCCTACTTGAATAAGCTACCATAAGGTCCTCACTGTTGTTACTTCTCTCTCTCTGCCCCCCAGATGGTACGGATAGAACAAAACCCGTATGACTGATGGCCTGAGGCTTGTTTATAGGGACACTAGAGATGCCCCAACCCCCACAAATTGCCACTGTGTCTTCTTAGGTATAAAGATCAGAGAGCCAACTTGGAATTAACTGCCCTGCCAGTCTCTGAAGTAACGGCATAGAGCTCTTTACTCCCTCGGTATTCTGGCCACCGGATCTGCGCTTCAGATGAAGGCAGCCTGCTTCCAGCTGGTCTCCCACTGATGTTTCACTCCTGTTGCTATGACTTCTTTTCTCACTCACTACAGGACAATTCCTTTTGTGTCCTTTCTTAGGATGCTGCCGCATGGGTTGCAGGCGCAGCTCCATGTCCTTCTTTCCTTTCTCCTCAGACTTCAGTCTGGATCTGACCAGGGATCACCCCAGCCAGCTCGACCGGGAGACCTTTCCTGATTGGTCCCCAGCCAGGAACTCTCCTCTCCTCCTTCTGAACTGACCAACTTCCTAACCAACCCTCCAGTTTTACCCTATGTGAGGAGTGGCCTAATAGATAGAACCCTTAGCTCCCCCTCGTGGACTGGCGTGTGAAGTGTGTGTGTGGCTGTGATACCTGGACAGCAGATCTCCTTCATTGCCTTCAGACTTTACATCACTCCCTCTGATGGAAGAACAACATTACTGCAACGAACCAGGACTCTGGGGCGCTGCAATTCCACATGTGTTAATTCATAATTTTGATGTCTTCAGTGTGAATGTACAATTTTGATAGTCAAGGAAATACAGAAAAATCTTTAAACAAGAAGGTGTGTCCAAACTTTTGGTCTGTACTGTATGTGCATATAAATATAGATGTATAGTATACTGTATATATACACACACAAAGTATATATATACATATACAGGTGCTTCTCGCAAAATTAGAATACCTTCAAAAAGTTAATTTATTTCAGTTCAACAATACAAAAAGTGAGACTCATATATTATATAGAGTCATTACAAGCAGAGTGATCTATTTCAAGTGTTTATTTCTGTTAATGAAATGAACACTTGAAATAGATCACTCTGTTTGTAATGAGTCTATATAATATATGAGTATCACTTTTTGAATTGAAGAACTGAAATAAATTAACTTTTTGATGATATTCTAATTTTATGAGAAGCACCTGTATACTCATATAAATACATAATATTGTGATGTTTTTGTACTTTTTTAGCCACATTTCCCAGCTGTCCTAGTAATGCATGGCCAGGCACAGAAATATTTAATATTTGCTATTTTTGTATATTTTGTGCCAATTGTGAGGTGACTTAACTTGTCATAAAATTCCATATCCAGTGACGGACCAGTTTAACTTTTTTAGTGTCAGCAAAACTGTAGCTAGTTGTCTGCTCCTGAGGCGAAGTTTGAAAGTAATAGAATATTGCTACATCTATATTTAATAGTCAAAACGAGGTCAACAGTAAGAATGAGATTGGATACTTGTCTTCTATAGTTAGTGGTGTAGTACGTGCCAATATAACATACGAGAAACTGGGCAAGTAATTGTGGTTTTAATAGCCATCATCTGAATTGATTCAGTCCATTTGTTTGTCCTAAATTATCTTCTGAAATGTAATAAAATAGTATTGCATCTATACAGTGACATGGCCATGCAAAGAGTTTGATTAACTGAAAGATACTTACAAAATTCTGTCCCGTTAAACACAGTTATAACGTTTTGTAAACTTGCCTGACAATCAGTGTGACCCTCCTACTGGACTCCTAAGCATGGAAACGACTGATTTTAATAAATTGTAATCTATGTTGATATTTTCCCCTAAAAACTACATATATTTTGATCCGCATCTTTTGTTCTATAATATCTTACCTGTAGATTGGATAGCATTTCATTTCAGGGTGACAGATACCCTTTAATTATGATGTAGTAGACATAATGAAAACTATATTATAATGGACAACATGTAGGCTCATACCTATTGAAGAATGCACGGTTCCCGTCTGCACAAATTTCCAATAACTTTTTGTATCTGAAAATAAAGGTAAATAGTTGAGAGACCTGAATATAGATAAATAATTTACATAAATTCATTGACACGCAGAATGAAGGGGTAATTCTAATTGAACAATGGCCCTTTAAATGGGTACTCTGGAGAAATAGCAAATTATCCTAATGCTCATACTCTCAAACTATTTGGATAACATTAATTGTGCTGTTTTCCATCCTCATAGAATTTTGTGATGCAGGAGCTGCTCTTTAGTGTTCCCCCTCCCTTTTTACTTGTTACCTTTCACATAAGCCTGCTCCTGGCTGCTAGCAGCAGCTCCTGCCCTGATACCATCTGCTTGTATTCAGTCAATTAGGGGGCATGGCCTTCTGCCCCCTACCTTCCCCCTTATGATTTCCAGATATCAGTGGGCGTGGCCTAGTCCAGACTGCTAGCAGCTGCCAGGTCCTTGATAATATCTGCTTGCACCCAGTTTTAGATCAGTGGCCGTGGCCTTCTTCATGATCACAGACTGCAGAGAAGGAGGTATTATCACTGGGCTGGATGCTGCTAGCAGTCAGAAGCAGGCCACAACACCTTAGGTGTGATGTAATATCCTACAAGGGAGGGGAAGCACCAAGGAGCAGCTCCAGCCGCACAGCACTACAACTACTGTGAGGATGGAAACAGCAATACTAATGTTATCCTAATAGTTTAGGAAGATATCAGCATCAGGATCATTTTTTATGTCCCCAGAGGAACCCTTTAGCTTGTCTTGGGTATTGTCTGATAGAAGCAAAAAATGAAATCTTAATTTGGGACTCTATTCTACAGTTAAGAGTTCAGTCCTTGTAATAATAATCTTTATTTTTATATAGCGCTAACATATTCCGCAGCGCTTTACAAACATTATCATCTCTGTCCCCAATAAGGCTCACAATCTAAATTCCATATCAGTATGTCTTTGGAATGTTGGAGGAAACCGGAGAACCCGGAGGAAACCCACGCAAACACGGAGAGAACATACAAACTCTTTTGCAGATGTTGTCCTTGGTGGGGTTTGACCCCAGGACTCCAGCGCTGCAAGGCTGCTGTGCTAACCACTGCGCCACCGTACCGTCCTTATTCACACATTCAAAGACAACTAGGATGTATAAAGGGTAGTGTCTGCCATATTTACATTATTGCATATGTTTTATTACCCACAATCATATATGGAATATTTAAAGTGGGTCTCTAGGAATAAAAATAATAAATAACTAAAGTAAATATTAGTGTAACATTTTAGGACAGGTTTCTGTCTGTGTAACCAGATGGAGACCATTTCAATTCCATAGTGATAATCCCCCGATTTAAACAATTTTAAATGTGACAATAATTAAATGTATTTAGGAATTTATTTAGAACTAGATGGTTGCCCGATTCTAACGCATCGGGTATTCTAGAATATGCATGTCCACGCAGCCACGTAGCATATTGCCCAGTGACGTAGTATATTGCCCAGCCACGTAGTATATTGCCCAGTCACGTAGTATATTGCCCAGCCACATAGTATATAGCAGAGCCACGTAGTATATTGCCCAGCCACGTAGTATATTGCCCAGCTACGTAGTATATTGCCCAGTCATGTAGTATATTGCCCGGCCACGTAGTATATTGCCCAGCCACATAGTATATAGCAGAGCCATGTAGTATATTGCCCAGCCACGTAGTATATTGCCCAGCTACGTAGTATATTGCCCAGTCACGTAGTATATTGCCCAGTCACGTAGTATATTGCCCAGCCACATAGTATATTGCCCAGCCACGTAGTATATTGCCCAGCCACGTAGTATACAGCACAGAGCCACGTAGTATATTGCCCAGCCATGTATGTCACCGGTTAAAAAATGAAAAAATTAATGCTTGACTGAGACCACACTGGCTTCACTGCAGAAGTAGTGATCTGTCAGTTAAGTAGAGGAAGGTGACAGCGGGGAATAGATTCAGGAAGGTAAAAGAGTGGGAAGAGCTCTGACACTCCTAGAGAACTTAAGCCTTATTTGCATAATGATTTAGTCAAGGAGCAACAAATTGCTTAAGAAATAACATAAGATAACAGTAGATCAAAACATGAATATATAAATTATTTGGGGGCAGGGAAGAGGATTGTGCTGACATATTCCCTTTAAAGTAAAATTTGTGAGCAGATTTTTGTTATGTAATCTGGGAAGAGCATGATGTAATAATAATAAGGCCATGTTCACACAGTGCGTTTTTTACTGCGGAACCGCAGCGGTATTGCCGCTGCGGTTCCGCAGCTGTTTTCCATGCAGGGTACATAACAATGTAACCCTATGGAAAACAGTCACTGCTGTGCACATGATCCGGAATTTAGTGTAAAAAGCCGCGCTGAATAGCCGCGGTAAAAAAGAAGGAGCATGTCAATTCTTTTTCCTGAACCGCAGCGGTTCTGTACCCATAGACCTCCATTGTGAGGTCAAAATCGCAGTAAAACCCGCAGATCAAAAATATATCTGCGGGTTTTACTGCGATTTGATGTGCAGAACCGCTGCAGCAGGAAGTGCGGGGGAGCGGGCGGAAGTGCGTGGGCGGAGTGTGGCTGCCCCCCCGTGCTCCGATCCCGCCCCCCCGTGCTCCGATGCCCCCCCCGTGCTCCGATGCCCCCCCCCAGTGCTCCGATGCCCCCCCCGTGCCCTAATCTCCCCCCCTTATACTTACCCGGCGTCCCGGTGTCCGTCCGGCCGTCTTCTCCCTGGGCGCCGCCATCTTGCAAAATGGCGGGCGCATGCGCAGTGCGCCCGCCGAATCTGCCGGCCGGCAGATTCGCTCCAAAGTGCATTTTGATCACTGAGATATAACCTATCTCAGTGATCAAAATAAAAAAATAGTAAATGACACCCCCCCCACTTTGTCACCCCCATTGGTAGGGACAATAAAAAAATTAAGAATTTTTTTTTTTTTTTCACTAAGGTTAGAATAGGGTTAGGGTTAGGGGTAGGGTTAGGGGTAGGGTTAGGGGTAGGGTTAGGGGTAGGGTTAGGGTTAGGGTTAGGGGTAGGGTTAGGGGTAGGGTTAGGGTTAGGGTTAGGGGTAGGGTTAGGGGTAGGGGTAGGGTTAGGGTTAGGGTTAGGGGTAGGGTTAGGGGTAGGGGTAGGGTTAGGGGTAGGGGTAGGGTTAGGGGTAGGGTTAGGGTTAGGGTTAGGGGTAGGGTTAGGGGTAGGGTTAGGGGTAGGGGTAGGGGTAGGGTTAGGGTTAGGGGTAGGGTTAGGGTATTTTCAGCCATTTTAGCCCTAAAAAGCTTCCTAGGAAACACACAGTAAAAAAAGGATAAAAAAACGCATCAAAAAACGCATCAAAAACGCATCAAAAAAGGACAAAAAAAGGACCTGCGTTTTCTGCCAAGAGCTGCAGTTTTTTAAAAAAACTGTCCTGAAAAAAAAAGGATGGAAATCCTGAACGTGTGAACATACCCTAATAATAATCTTATTTATATATAGCGTAAACATATTCCGCAGCACTTTTCATTATAGAGGGGACCTGCACAGACAATAGACATTACAGCATAACAATAAACACCGATCAAAACAGATACCAGGAGGAGTGAGGGCCCTGCTCGCAAGCTTACAAACTATGAGGAAAAGGGGAGACACGAGAGGTGGATGGTAACAATTGCTTTCGTTGTTCGGACCGGCCATAGTGTAAGGCTCGGGTGTTCATGTAAAGCTGCATGAACCAGTTAACTGCCTAAGTATGTAGCAGTACAGACACAGAGGGCTATTAACTGCATAAAGTGTATGAGGACATGATGCGAGGAACCTGATTATGGTTTAAGTTTTTTGAATGGGCCACACAGGGATAATTAGGTTAATGCATTGAGGCGGTAGGCCAGTCTGAACAAATGCATTTTTAGGGCACGCTTAAGACTGTGTGGATTGGGGATTAATCTTATTAACATGGGTAGTGCATTCCAAAGAATCGGCGCAGCACGTGTAAATTCATGGAGACAGGAGTGGGGGGTTCTGATTATTGAGGATGCTAACCTGAGGTCATTAGCAGAACGGAGAGCAAGGGTAGGGTGGAAAAACTGAGACCAGGGAGGAGATGTAGGGTGGTGCTGAGCCATGGAGCACTTTGTAGATGAGGGTAATAAGTTTGTACTGGATTCTGGAGTGGATGGGTAACCAGTGTAATGACTGGCCCAGGGTAGAGGCATCGGTGTAACAGTTGGTGAGGAATATGATCCTGGCTGCAGCATTCAGGACAGATTGTAGTGGGGACAGTTTGGTAAGAGGGAGGCCGATTAGTAGAGAGTTACAATAGTCCAGACGAGAATGAATAAGAGAAACAGTGAGAGTTTTTGCAGAGTCGAAAGTGAGAAAAGATGTAGGCATTAAAGCAATAAACTCAGCAATGTGTCATTAATGAGGCTTGGTGCTTTCATCACTATGACATCATTCCCCAGACTAGCTGGTGCCACATGGTCCAACTACATCCCCTCCTCTGATAAGCAGCTCACTGTCACTAGACAATGTACTCAGAAAGCTGCGTTGTGGGCGGAATTAGCTTTCTAAACTCTGCTTCATGCTACATCTAAGAATTCTGACTGTATCCCAACTGCACCCAGTAAACTAAGTGATACATTGCTGGAATCAGGGTCTCTGCCTCTGCCTCATGCTGCTCGCAGATGTGGTAGCAATAACCTGGTGGTGGATTCCCTTTAAGCATTTACATATACACAAATGAAGACAGATGAAGCAAAGTAATTAGCTGTCACCAAGTCAAATGTGGCACCAATGATGAAGATCAGATCATGCTCGTACAGAGTGTAAGCAGAAGCAGGTTTTCATTACTGCACATTTCTGCACTGCATGAAGTCCAACCTTGTCACCTATCTTGTTTGAATAACAAGTAACAAAGTTTCGTAAACCCTTTTCTATGAAATATCAAGAAAAAAAACTAGAACTTTCAGAGCTCTTTTCTTTCTTTAGACTCCTCTACTAAGTGGGCATTTTCTTTCTGAGCTCAGTTGTTTGCTTGACAAGGAAATGGAGCGGAGGCAGATAGATTCGATGTCATTAATAAATCTCTATAAAGTGCTGAAGGTAACAGGTGTCACGGAATGAACAAACAGGGGAATGCAGTATGCACGACATTTATATGACTTCTCCCCATCCTCTTTGTGTCTTTGGCCTCATCACTGACCCCTGTACATAAAAAACATTGTTACTTAGCGGAAGTCAACAAACTTCATGAAAGTGTTCATCCGTCCTCTTCATCATTCCCACATCGCTAAACACAAAATGGGATCATTTCCATCAGCAATTTCATTTTATAATAAATTGTGCAAGAGAAGCTTGCGTCTCCTTCATAAGAATTGTATGTCTGCTCAAAATGAGCAGGTAAACAAGCTAAAAGTAGTTGAAAAATTACATATTCTTCACCTAGAAATATCACAGGGATTCTATTGATTTATTATTTAGAGGAACAAATGGAAATGTGTTTTCTGATGATTTTAAACTGAACTATATATGTGCAAATGAAGTTAACCTCAGTAAAAATAAGCAAACAATACATATTCAATAAAAAAGTTCAGATTGTTTTCCGATTAAAGTAGTTGTGAATTTTGTGAAAGTTACCAAAGAGGACAAAAAGTAATAATAAAAAAAAAAACTATTGCTCATTGGATATCACTAGTTAAAAAGTGATGACAGGGGCTGAACTATGCTATTTCTCAGTACAATAAAGGTTATTAATACATTAATAAATAATAATAATAAATAATAATAAATTAATAAATAATAAATGCTATTAATAAATGCTATTTCTCAGTACAATAAATGTAGAAAATCACATGATATTAAGCGGTTGCTTCTAGTAACATTTACAACCGCATAATCAATTTTTGTTATTACAAACAGTTTAATTCTATACCTATATACACAGGCCTGCTCATGTTATGTGGTTGTAGATGTTACTAAGAGAAACCATTTAATATCATGTGATTTTCCTACTCGACTGATACATTTATTGTACTGAGAAATAGCATTGTTCAACCCCTGTCATCACTATTTCACCAGTGATAAGTCTGAGGACTAGTGATGAGCGAGTGTAGTCGTTGCTCGGGTTTTCCCGAGCACCCACGGGTGATCTCTGAGTATTTGTGACTGCTCGGAGATTTAGTTTTCATCGCTGCAGCTGAATGATTTACAGTTACTAGCCAGCTTGATTACATGTGGGGGTTCCCTTACAACCAGGCAACCCCCACATGTACTCAGCCTGGCTAGTAGCTGTAAATCATTCAGCTACCGTGATGAAAACTAAATCTCCGAACACTAACAAATACTGAGAGATCACCCGTGGGTGCTCGGGAAAACCCGAGCAACGACTACACTCGCTCATCACTACTGAGGACCACAATAATTGTGTTTTAATTTAATAACATAAAAGTTTGTTACGTTTTATGGAATTATGGCTCATTTTTCTCCTTTTTGTGGTATTATGTGATGGAGTTTTTCAGCTGAATGGAATCAATATGCAAACCTGACATTATTTAGAGATGATTACCACCCCTGGTACAACGGGTGAAAAAAGTATTGACCACATCACCAATTTTGTAAGTAAATATTTCTAAAGGTGCTATTGACATGAAATTCAACCTATCCAATCCACACAGGCAAATAAATGAAACCATATATGTCCATAAATTATGTTATGTGTTATAATAAGAACTTAATATCAAAAGACTGACCGCCACATCCAAACAGAAATTGGGTCTGAACAGGTGCTTACTAAGCGTAGCCATCTCATATACAACCAAACAAATAAAGTAGCACACTGTAGCGCTATAGCATGCCAAGATGAAATATGAAAATTGAATTGCATTACTGCACTAGAAATATGTAAAATTGAGAATAATGCCCATCAGATTCAGACTTCAGTTTAAGAGAGGATTGGCATTAGGTCCTGGCAATGAAAATCGCCTTATCGTGGCTGCTGGGTACACATGAATTGGCCAATTTATGTGCTAAGTATTTTCAATTTTTCATATTTCTAGTGCAGTAATGCAATTCAATATTTTTGTGTTTTGTGTTGGCATGCTATATCGCTACAGTGTGCTACTTTGATAAGAAATTACACAGGGAAAAAGTTTTGAACACATGAAGGAAGGGAGGTGCAAAAAGCCATGGAAAGTTTTGACATCAGCTGAAATCTATCAGTAATTAGAAAGCAATCCAGACACTTAGTGAAAAATAATATCATCTGGTTCAAATGATGGCCTGTAAGAATGTGTCTCAATACCAAGATGCCACACAAGAAGAATCCAATGATGTATAAAATCAGTGAGCTGTCTCAAGACCTTCAAAACCTTAATGTTGCAAAACATACTGATAGCATTGGTTATAGCAGAATTTCTAAACTACTGAAAGTTCTAGTGATCACTGTTGGGACCATAATCTGGAAGTGGAAAGATCATAATTTCACCATAAACTGACCACGACCAGGTGCTCCCTGCAAAATTTCAGGCATAAGAGTGAAAAGTTGGCCAAGAGCTAAGACCCATATGTGGAGAGCTACAGAAAGACCTTAAATTAGCAGATACAATTGTTTCAATGAGAACCATAAGTAATACATTCAATCTCTATGGCCTGTATGCACACTCACCACACACGACTCTATTTGTGAACAAAAAAGCATATCCACGTGCTTTTAAAGTTTGCTCAACAACAATTAGACATGCCTGAAAAATACTGGGAGAATATAGTGTTGTCAAATTAGAGCAAAATCTTTGGATGCCATAATACACATCATGTTTGTGGGCCAAATGTCATTGCACATCACCCCCAAAACATCATAATTACTGGGATATGCGTTTCCTACACTCATATTACCTCATCATCTTGCCCTCTCTCTGTTGGCATCTCTCGAGTCTCTGTCCTAGGACCCCTACTCTTCTCCATCTATACTCTTGGCCTGGGGCAACTCATTAAGTCCAATGGCTTTCAGTACCAAAACTAAGAAGCAAGAAAGTGCCATATTGGAGTTAATGTTTTGCTGCAAAGGCTGGAGGATGCCATGTCATATTAGACTCATAAAAGCTATGCACTGTGAAAATCTTGCCAAAAATTACATGCAAGGTGATCCATACACATTTGAAGACACGAACTGTAGTGCCTCATTCAGAAACTGTGAACAAAGTACAGGGTGCGCCATGTACATGGATACACCTAAATAGAATGGGAATGGTTGGTGATTAGGGTTGAGCGAAACGGGTCGTTCATTTTCAAAAGTCGCCGACTTTTGGCAAAGTCGGGCTTCATGAAACCCGATCCGACCCCTGTGCGGGGTCGGCCATGCGGTACGCGACTTTCGCGCCAAAGTCGCGTTTCAATGACGCGAAAAGCGCCATTTCTCAGCCAATGAAGGTAAACGCAGAGTGTGGGCAGCGTGATGACATAGGTCCTGGTCCCCACCATCTTAGAGAAGGGCATTGCAGTGATTGGCTTGCTGTCTGCGGCGTCACAGGGGCTATAAAGGGGCGTTCCCGCCGACCGCCATGTTACTGCTGCTGATCTGAGCTTAGGGAGAGGTTGCTGCCGCTTCGTCAGAAGCAGGGATAGCGTTAGGCAGGGTCCATTAACCACCAAACCGCTTGTGCTGTAGCGATTTCCACTGCCCAACACCACCTTCGGTGTGCAGGGACAGTGGAAGCTACATTTTTTTTTTTCCCCTCAGCGCTGTAGCTCATTGGGCTGCCCTAGAAGGCTCCCTGATAGCTGCATTGCTGTGTGTACGCCGCTGTGCAAACAACTGCTTTTTTCAAAGCACAAATCCTCTTGTTCCTTCCTTTCTGCACAGCTATCTTGTTTGTTTGTCCACACTTTTTATTTAATTTGTGCATCAGTCCACTCCTTATTGCTGCCTGCCATACCTGGCTGAGATTACTGCAGGGAGATAGTAATTGAAGGACACTCCCTGTTTTTTTTTTTTTTTTTGTGGGAGATTAAGATTGACATTTCTGCTAGAGTGCCATCCCTGTCTGTGTCATCTCTCACTCAGTGGGCCATAGAAAGCCTATTTATTTTTTTGCTTGATTTGGGTTATAAAATCTACCTGAAAAAATCACTACATCAATCAGTGGGAGAAAAATATTGGCCTCAGGGCTTGTGTGCCACTCTTGACTCCTGTGTGCATCATCACTCACTCAGTGGGCCATAGAAAGCCTATTTATTTTTTTGCTTGATTTTGGTTCTAAAATCTACCTGAAAAAATCACTACATCAATCAGTGGGAGAAAAATATTGGCCTCAGGGCTTGTGTGCCACTCCTGACTCCTGTGTGCATCATCACTCACTCAGTGGGCCATAGAAAGCCCATTTTTTTTTTTTTTTGCTTTATTTGGGTTCTAAATTCTACCTGAAAAAATCAATAAATCAATCAGTGGGAGATTAATATTGGCCTTTGGGCTTGTGTGCCAGTCCTAAGCGTGCCATCTCTCTCTCTCAGATAGTGGGCCATAGAAAGCCTATTTATTTATTTATTTTTTTTAATGGGTTTATAAATTTTCCCTGGGAAAAAAAAAAAAGTGGGAGATTAATATTGGCCTCTGGGCTTGTGTGCCAGTCCTGAGCGTGCCATCTCTCTCACAAATAGTGGGCCATAGAAAGCCTATTTATTTATTTTTTTTTGGTTTTATAAATTCTCCCTTAAAAAAAAGGGAGATTAATATTGGCCTTTGGGCTTGTGTGCCAGTCCTAAGCGTGCCATCTCTCTCTCTCAGATAGTGGGCCATAGAAAGCCTATTTTTTTTTTTTTTTATTGGGTTTATAAATTTTCCCTGGAACAAAAAAGAAAAAGTGGGAGATAAATATTGGCCTCTGGGCTTGTGTGCCACTCCTGACTCCTGTGTGCGTCATCTCTCACTCAGTGGGCCATAGAAAGCCTTTTTTTGTTTTATTTGTTTTCTAAATTCTCCCTGAAAAAATCATTTTATTTTCTTTGGTTTCTAAATTCTTCCTGAAAAAATCATTTTATTCTATTTTTTTTTTCCTAAAGTCTCCCTGAAAAAAAAAAAACAAAAAAAACAAATCAGTGGGAGATTAATATTGCCCTTTCTGCTTGTGTGCCAGTCTTGACTCCTGGGTGTGCCATCTCTCTCTCTCTCTCTCTCTCTCCAATTGTGGGCCATAGAAAGCCTATTATTTTTTTAGCTTGATTTGGGTTCCAAAATCTACCTGAAAAAATCACTACATCAATCAGTGGGAGATAAATATTGGCCTCTGGGCTTGTGTGCCACTCCTGACTCCTGTGTGCGTCATCTCTCACTCGCCTTTTTTTGTTTTATTTGTTTTCTAAATTCTCCCTGAAAAAATCATTTTATTTTATTTGGTTTCTAAATTCTTCCTGAAAAAATCATTTTATTCTATTATTTTTTTTTCCTAAAGTCTCCCTTAAAAAAAAAAAAAATCAAATCAGTGGGAGATTAATATTTACATTTGTGCTTCAGTGACAGTCCTGCATGTGTGGCATCTCTCTCATTTGTTGCCACCAACAACAGAGTGTGTAACATTGTGCCTGATTTTCGTTGTGGTCTCACTCACCTGTAAAGGGGTAGCTAAATCATACTGAAGTTATAGCTCACCGTGTAATTTGTGTGACAGCAACAAATACCGTTAGTTTGTTTACGTTTTTAAAACAATGAGGAAGTATGGTGGAAGAGGTCATGGCCGGGGGCGTTCATTGTCAGCTGGTAATGAGGGTAGTGGTAGTGGTGGAGCATCAGCTGGTCGTGGGAAAAAAAATATTGCACCTAAGTCTGGAGCTGTGGAGCCAGGTTCGTCGTCTGGCTACACAAGGCCTCGAACGCTCCCTTTTCTGGGAGTAGGAAAACCGCTTTTAAAGCCGGAGCAGCAAGAGCAAGTTTTGGCTTATCTTGCTGACTCAGCCTCTAGCTCTTTTGCCTCCTCTCGTGAAACTGGTAAATGTCAAAGCAGCGCGTCGTTAGTGGATGTTCACGGTCAGGGACAAGTCGCTTCCTTGTCCTCTTCAGCAAAAACAACAACAGAGAAGAATGCAGCAGGCGACACAACGGGTTACTCCATGGAGCTCTTTACACATACCGTCCCTGGCTTAGAAAGTGAAGCAGTTAACAGTCCATGCCCATTACAAGTTGAATCTGACATGGAGTGCACTGATGCACAGCCACAGCCAGACTACTATGCTGGTCCTTTGACTCAGACCACAACATTGCCCTCGCAGGGTGCTGATCAAGAATCAGACCCTGATGAGACTATGTTGCCCCATCACGAACGCTATACCACCGACCGACACGGTGACACAGACGAAGTTGCACACGAGCTACAAGAAGAGGTAATAGATGACCCAGTTCTTGACCCCGATTGGCAGCCATTGGGGGAACAGGGTGCTGGCGGCAGCAGTTCTGAAGCGGAGGAGGAGGGGCCGCAGCAGGCATCAACATCGCAACAGGTTCCATCTGCCGGGCCCGTATCTTGCCCAAAACGCGTGGCAAAGCCAAAACCTGTTGGAGGACAGCGTGGCCATCCGGTTAAAGCTCAGTCTGCAATGCCTGAAAAGGTATCCGATGCTAGAAAGAGTGCAGTCTGGCATTTTTTTAAACAACATCCAATTGATCAGCGCAAAGTCATCTGTCAAAAATGTTCAACTACCTTAAGCAGAGGACAGAATCTGAAAAGTCTCAATACAAGTTGCATGCATAGACATTTAACCACCATGCATTTGCAAGCCTGGACTAACTACCAAACGTCCCTTAAGGTTGTAGCACCCTCGGCCAATGAAGCTAGTCAGCAACGCAACATCCCTTCCGGCAGTGTAGGGCCACCATTTTCCGCACCACCTGCAGTATCTGTGCAGGTTTCTTTGCCAGGCCAAAGCAGTCAGGGTCAGGGAATCACCAGTTTCGTAGTAGGAAACACTGCATCTAGGGCACCGGTGGCAACAATACCATCTCCCACCGTCTCTCAGTCTGCCATGTCCACCGGCACCCCCGCTAGTTCCACGATCTCCAGCTCTCCAGTCCAGCTCACCCTACATGAGACTATGGTTAGAAAAAGGAAGTACTTAGCCTCGCATCCGCGTACACAGGGTTTGAACGCACACATAGCTAGACTAATCTCGTTAGAGATGATGCCCTACCGGTTAGTTGAAAGCGAAGCTTTCAAAGCCCTGATGGACTACGCTGTACCACGCTACGAGCTACCCAGTCGACACTTTTTTTTCCAGAAAAGCCATCCCAGCCCTCCACCAGCATGTTAAAGAGCGCATCGTCCATGCACTCAGGCAATCTGTGAGCACAAAGGTGCACCTGACAACAGATGCATGGACCAGTAGGCATGGCCAGTGACGTTACGTGTCCATCACGGCACACTGGGTAAATGTGGTGGATGCAGGGTCCACAGGGGACAGCAAGTTTGGGACAATTCTGCCTAGCCCACGGTCTAGGAAACAATTGGCTGTAGCCGTTCGCACCCCCTCCTCCTCCTCTTCGTCCTCCTGCAGAAGCGAGAGCTCGTCCACAGACCGCAGTCGCACAACCACTCCATCCGCAGCTGCCACTGTTGCACACCAGGTCTCCCATTATGGGGCAGCTACTGGCAAACGTCAGCAGGCTGTATTGGCTATGAAGTGTTTGGGCGACAACAGACACACCGCGGAAGTTCTGTCCGAGTTCTTGCAGAAAGAAACGCAGTCGTGGCTGGGCACTGTAGATCTTGAGGCAGGCAAGGTAGTGAGTGATAACGGAAGGAATTTCATGGCTGCCATCTCCCTTTCCCAACTGAAACACATTCCTTGCCTGGCTCACACCTTAAACCTGGTGGTGCAGTGCTTCCTGAAAAGTTATCCGGGGTTATCCGACCTGCTCCTCAAAGTGCGTGGACTTTGCTCACATATCCGCCGTTCGCCCGTACACTCCAGCCGTATGCAGACCTATCAGCGTTCTTTGAACCTTCCCCAGCATCGCCTAATCATAGACGTTGCAACAAGGTGGAACTCAACACTGCACATGCTTCAGAGACTGTGTGAACAGAGGCGGGCTGTTATGTTTTTGTGGGAGGATACACATACACGGGCAGGCAGTAGGATGGCAGACATGGAGTTGTCAGGTGTGCAGTGGTCGAAGATTCAAGACTTGTGCCAAGTCCTTCAGTGTTTTGAGGAATGCACACGGCTGGTTAGTGCAGACAACGCCATAATAAGCATGAGCATCCCCCTAATGCGTCTGCTGATGCAAAGTTTGACGCACATAAAGGATCAGGCGTCTGCAGCTGAGGAAGAGGAAAGCCTTGATGACAGTCAGCCATTGTCTGGCCAGGGCAGTGTACAGGACGAGGTAGCGGGCGAAGAGGAGGAGGAGGACGAGGAGGATGATGGGGATGATTATATTTTTAATTAGGAAGCTTTTTCGGGGCCACTGGAAATTGGTGGCGCGGCAAGGCCGGGTTCTGGTTTTTTGAGGGACACAAGTGACGTGGATTTGCCTGAAACTGCCCCTCAACCAAGCACAACCGCAGATTTGAGAACTGGAACTTTGGCCCACATGGCGGATTATGCCTTACGTATCCTCAAAAGGGACACACGCATAACTAAAATGATGAACGATGACGATTACTGGTTGGCCTGCCTCCTTGATCCTCGCTATAAAGGCAAATTGCAAAATATAATGCCACATGAGAACTTGGAACTAATATTAGCAACCAAACAATCAACTCTTGTTGACCGTTTGCTTCTGGCATTCCCTGCACACAGCGCCCGTGATCGTTCTCACACGAGCTGCAGGAGCCAGCAGACCAGAGGAGTTAGAGGGGCAGAAATCAGAAGTGGCGTTGGCCAGAGGGGTTTTCTGACCAGGTTGTGGAGTGATTTTGCTATGACCGCAGACAGGACAGGTACTGCAGCATCAATTCAAAGTGACAGGAGACAACATTTGTCCAGTATGGTTACAAACTATTTTTCATCCCTTATCGATGTTCTCCCTCAACCGTCATTCCCATTTGATTACTGGGCATCAAAATTAGACACCTGGCCAGAATTGGCAGAATATGCATTGCAGGAGCTTGCTTGCCCGGCAGCTAGTGTCCTATCAGAAAGAGTATTCAGTGCTGCAGGTTCAATACTAACAGAAAAAAGGACTCGTCTGGCTACCCAAAATGTAGATGATCTAACCTTCATTAAAATGAACCACAACTGGATTTCGAAATCTTTTGCCCCACCTTGCCCGGCTGACACCTAGCTTTCCTATGAAAAGGTCTTGCCTGTGGACTATTCTGAATGCCTTTTCCAATCTCGTAATTTTCTGCACCTGATTGTCCAGCATACGACATGTTTACACTTCACTAAATGGCCAAACTCCCCACACGGGGCCGTGGTATCGACACTTGGCGACAGCACCCGTGAGAGTGCAGTTTGTCTGAAGAGGTGGGTGAGCCCGCTTTTGGTCGATGGCACTGCCACTGGGTCCCTCCTAGTACAATAAAGTGTCTCTGGCGGTGGTGGTGCGCACCCAACGTCAGACACACCGTTATAATATGAGGGGCCCTGGGCCTGTACCGCTGGCCACAAGACAGTTTCCCCCCACCCCAGCTCAAACAGTGCTCTACCACTTGCAAAATTATCTCACAGCTCCACCAATGTTTAGTCTATGCGCTGACATCCTTCAATGCCTGCCACTGACAATACCATTGTATTGACATTTTTGTTATGTTAGGCCTTCGATGCCTGTCTGTGGTCACTCCTTCCACTAGGCCTCCACTGACCACACCACTGCTGCCCGTGTACCCCTGTAACCAATTTAAAATTGCCTACAGCCATGTGTTATTATTTTAGGCCTTCAATGCCTGTCTGCGGTCACTCCTTCCACTAGGCCTCCACTGACCACACCACTGCTGCCCGTGTACCCCTGGAACCAATTTAAAATTGCCTACAGCCATGTGTTATTATTTTAGGCCTTTGATGCCTGTCTGCGGTCACTCCTTCCACTAGGCCTCCACTGACCACACCACTGCTGCCCGTGTACCCCTGGAACCAATTTAAAATTGCCTACAGCCATGTGTTATTATTTTAGGCCTTCGATGCCTGGCTGCGGTGACTCCTTCCACTAGGCCTCCACTGACCACACCACTGCTGCCCGTGTACCCCTGGAACCAATTTAAAATTGCCTACAGCCATGTGTTATTATTTTAGGCCTTCGATGCCTGTCTACGGTCACTCCTTCCACTAGGCCTCCACTGACCACACCACTGCTGCCCGTGTACCCCTGGAACCAATTTAAAATTGCCTACAGCCATGTGTTATTATTTTAGGACTTCGATGCCTGTCTGCGGTCACTCCTTCCACTAGGCCTCCACTGACCACACCACTGCTGCCCGTGTACCCCTGTAACCAATTTAAAATTGCCTACAGCCATGTGTTATTATTTTAGGCCTTCGATGCCTGTCTGCGGTCACTCCTTCCACTAGGCCTCCACTGACCACACCACTGCTGCCCGTGTACCCCTGGAACCAATTTAAAATTGCCTACAGCCATGTGTTATTATTTTAGGCCTTCGATGCCTGTCTGCGGTCACTCCTTCCACTAGGCCTCCACTGACCACACCACTGCTGCCCGTGTACCCCTGGAACCAATTTAAAATTGCCTACAGCCATGTGTTATTATTTTAGGCCTTCGATGCCTGTCTGCGGTGACTCCTTCCACTAGGCCTCCACTGACCACACCACTGCTGCCCGTGTACCCCTGTAACCAATTTAAAATTGCCTACAGCCATGTGTTATTATTTTAGGCCTTCGATGCCTGTCTGCGGTCACTCCTTCCACTAGGCCTCCACTGACCACACCACTGCTGCCCGTGTACCCCTGGAACCAATTTAAAATTGCCTACAGCCATGTGTTATTATTTTAGGCCTTCGATGCCTGTCTGCGGTCACTCCTTCCACTAGGCCTCCACTGACCACACCACTGCTGCCCGTGTACCCCTGGAACCAACATCAGAAAATATAAAAATAAGTATTTTGCTTATAAAAAAGAAAATACTGGAGAGATATCAAATGCAGACATTTTAACATTAAAAACAAACACATACAACAAAAATCTGGTACAGTACTAAAAATGGCCACCAGCTACAATAACTTTCTCCTGCAAGTAGTTAACTGAAAGGTTTTTTCAATTTTAAACACAGATATGGCATCCACCGAGTGTTGTCCTGTCGCGTCTTCTTTATATTATTGCCAAGAAGATGCAAAACAATGAAAATAATAAAATCATTATTTACCAAAAAAATAGAGTAAGTCAAAACCACATTGCAAATAAACATTCATTACAAATAAAGAAGCAGGGCGCGTCCGAGGGTGAGTATATACCTAATAAGAATATAATCACCCTCGGACGCACCCTGCTTCTTTCCGACAGCCTTCCTTCCTAAGAATCAGCCCTTCCGTGGTGTAGAGAGAGGGTGTGTTACACTCCAAGGTGTTCCCCAGGTTGCCTTTCCTGAGCTTCGATCTTCATGCTCTCGTTTAGTAGTTGTCGGAAAGTAGGCTGCATTAGGCCTACAAATTGGGTATGGGGTGGAGAGAGATGGTGTGTTACACTCCAAGGTGTTCCCCAGGTTGCCTTTCCTGAGCTTCGATCTTCCGGCTCTCGTTTAGTAGTTGTTGGAAACTACGCTGCATTAGGCCTACAAATTGGGTATGGGGTGTAGAGAGATGGTGTGTTACACTCCAAGGTGTTCCCCAGGTTTCCTCTCCATTGCTTCGATCTTCCGGCTCTCGTTTAGTAGTTGTTGGAAACTACGCTGCATTGGGCCTACAAATTGGGTATGGGGTGTAGAGAGATGGTGTGTTCCACTCCAAGGTGTTCTCCAGGTTGCCTTTCCTGAGCTTCGATCTTCCGGCTCTCGTTTAGTAGTTGTTGGAAACTACGCTGCATTAGGCCTACAAATTGGGTATGGGGTGTAGAGAGATGGTGTGTTCCACTGTAGAGAGATGGTGTGTTCCACTCCAAGGTGTTCCCCAGGTTTCCTCGCCAATGCTTCGATCATCATGCTCTCGTTTAGTAGTTGTTGGAAACTACGCTGCATTAGACCTACAAATTGGGTATGGGGTGTAGAGAGATGGTGTGTTCCACTCCAAGGTGTTCTCCAGGTTGCCTTTCCTGAACTTCTATCTTCAGGCTCTCATTAAATTGTGGTTAAACGGAACAACTGCATTTGGCGTACTAGTTGGTTTGGGGCCTACTATCGGTGTCTGCCGCTCCTTGCTGTTCTCCTGGTTTCCTGTCCTGAAATTCCGTTTTCAGGCGCTCGTTAAGTAGTTGTTAATGTTAGACTGCATTTGTCCTACTAGTTGGGTTGGGGCCTACTATCGGTGTCTGCCACTCCTTGCTGTTCTCCTCCACTGAACAAAGCTGTGCCGCCTGTTTACTACTGTTGCCAATTTTGAACTGCATTTCGACTACTTACTGATTTGAGCCTACTCTCTGTGTCAGCCTCTCATTCCAGTTGTCCTCCACTGCAATGCCCCCTGATTAGTCCTGTGTTACCAATTTTGAACTGCATTTAGCCCACTTTATTCTTTGGGCCTATATCTGTGTTTCCTCCTCATCCTGCCCATTGCCCAGCCAGTGATAGATGAGTCTGCTGGTACATTGACCCATAACGCAACATTTCCCGTGCACGCTACACTGCAAGATTGTGACCCTGCTGAAAGTCAGGTCCCCCTTCCCGCATACCATACCACCTTACACGGGGACAAACAGGAAGGTGCAGATGAAAGTGCAGGTTCCTTCATCAGGTGGGGGGAGGAATACTAGTTGGCGACGTCACTGGCACAGGGCCTCTCATGGTACGCAAAAGTGTTGCTGCTGGTGGGAGGCGCCCCCGCCGTGCAAACACACCGCTGTACTTTGAGGGGCCCTGTGCCAGTGCCAATGCCAACGAGTGGGCCCCCCCTGCTTGCTCAGGTTCACAGCACTTGCAAAGTTGAAATACTTACCTCTCCCTGCTCCACTGCCGTGACGTGGTCCAGATTTCCTGGGCCCACTAATTACTTGAACCAGCCCTACCCACCACAACTTTAGCCAAATGACCCCCAATTTCAAATGCCTTCCAATTATTATAAGGTAAATTACGCTTGACAAGCTTCATTAAGAAGAATGGATGGTTTTGACATTAAAATGGGCACTCTAGGTGTTTTCCTGGCCCCCACTCACTGCCGACTATGCTGCCCCATTGACTTGCATTGGGTTTCGTGTTTCGGTCGATTCCGACTTTACGTCATAATCGGCCGATTTCACTCGACCCGACTTTTGAGATAGTCGGGTTTCGCGAAACCCGGCTCGACTCTAAAAAGGTCAAGGTCGCTCAACTCTATTGGTGATATCAACTTCCTGTTTGTGGCACTTTAGTATATGGGAGGGGGAAAACTTTTCAAGATGGGTGGTGACCATAGTGGCCATTTTGAACTTGGCCTTTTTTGATCCAAATTTATTTTTTCCAATGGGAAGAGGGTCATGTGACACATCAAACCTATTGAGAATTTTACAGGAAAAACAATGGTGTGCTTGGTGTTAATGTAACTTTATTCTTTCATGAGTTATTTTCAAGTTACTCTTTGTTTACAGCCATTGACATGTCACAGAGGTTAACACGCGAGGAGCGGATAGATATTGTGTTGATGTCTGGTGAACGCAGTACCCGGGTGATTGCAGCAGATTTCAATGCAAGACACACTTCACAAGAAAAATGTTACCATTCCCATTTGATTTAGGTGTATCGATACAAGTGGCCCACCCAAAAAAGTTTGCCTCGTCACTGAACATAATGTTCTGTGTAAACTGAGGGTCCTGTTCCAATTTTGCCCATTCTGCAAATTCAGCGCGCCGGTCTGCGTCATCCTCATTGAGATGCTGCAGCAGCTGGATTTTGTAAGGGTGCCATTTGTGAGTAGCTAATATCCACTGAAGGGATGTTCGATTGATGCCAGATCGGCACGGTCAATTTGTAAAACAAAAATATATATTTTACCCTTCGCCATGACAGCACCCACTGGAGAGATAGGGATCCGTCCCAAGGAACAGGAAACCTACAGAGACATAAAAGGGGGCGGTCCCCCTCTGCTCCTCAGTTTAGGTTTCCTGTTCCCAGGGGACAGGATCTCTGGATTCTCCAAGAAGACTTACAGAAAATCATACCTGGGCCATAAGCATCCGCCTGTGCGGTCTCTGCGGGAACGGCAGGGGATGCGGTCCAGTAGCAGCGTCGGGGGAGACTCCGTTAGACGGCTCCCCCCTCGTCTGGCCGGCATGTGGGATGGCTGTGTCCATGGGGGCCGGCCGAATCCTGGTACGACGCTGCGGGAGTGCGGCCGAAGGAGGCGCCGGATGCTGGACCGGCTTATTTGAGGTCCGCGATCCGTGGCTCTGCAGCAGCGGCAGCCGGCACACCGCTCCCAGACGCAGGCCGGAATAATGGCGGCCGCGCATGCGGGGAGCGGTGGAAGATTCCCCTTACTGACCGGGAGGTGTTGGACTACTTCCGGGTCACTCACACAGCGGTGAGGGAAAGCGCGGTTTCGCGCATGCGCAGTACACCGCTGTGTGAAGGGGAGGGGAAAAAAAAAAAAAAGACCGGATCCTGGCAGTTAAAAGGGGATGGTTGCAAACGCACGGGTGATGCAACATGTTGTCCCCAAGCAAGTCAGTGGACCCAGCAGGTGAGCCATCCAGCAGGAGGTCCTCAGATGCCAGCCGTAGAGGTGAAGCCACAGATTCCAGATCCAGGAAGACGCTTCAACAACCTGATCCGGTACCGTACAGCTTCACTGGGTGAGTGTTAAAATCCCTCTGCCTATAAAGCTGACACACTTTTCCACAATATCTTCCTCACCCAGGCCAAAAGGAGACAAAAGTCTAAACACAAACAGTGTGCATTATGTGACGAGCCTCTCCCAGACGCCCACCCCAAAAAACTCTGCAACCAGTGTATCACCGAAACAATGCAGAGTCAATCCATGTCGGTTACGGATATACGGGCCATAATTAGGGAAGAGTTGCAGGCCATTACACAAGCCAGTGCACCCCCTAAAAAATCCAGTAAGGAAAAGGCTGTATCCAGCTCTGAGTCTGATGAGGAAGGCGTCATCCACTCTGATTCCTCACGTTCATCATCCTCATCCTCGACACAATCTGACATTGGAGGTCGAGCTTGTTTCCCCCTTGATGGGGTTGACAACCTGGTAAAATCTATCAGGAATACCATAGGTTGTGAGGATGCAAAAGACGACCAAACTGCACAAGACATCATGTTTGCAGGGTTGGCAGAGAGGAAGAGAAGAGCCTTCCCAGTAATTCCTGCGGTTAAGGCACTAATAAGGAGGGAATGGGAAAAGCAGGACCAGAGGGGCTTTCTCCCATCAGCCTCCAAAAGGAAGTACCCCTTTAGCGACGAGGAATTAAACACATGGACCAAAATTCCTAAAGTGGACGCTGCGGTGGCCTCCACTTCTAAACAGTCAGCCTTACCAGTCGAGGATGCAGGGCTACTCTCTGATCCTCTAGATCGGAAAGCAGAGTCGTCACTGAAAAGGTCATGGGAAGCTTCCACGGGTATATTTAAGCCTACGATTGCCAGCACGTGCACAGCTAGATCTATGCTTGTTTGGATCGATCAGTTAGATCAACAGATTGAGCAGGGGATCTCCAGACAAAAATTGCGGGATGCACTGCCATTAATTAGAGGAGCAGCAGCATTCATGGCCGATGCGTCAGCCGACTCTCTACGCCTTGCAGCGAGGTCAGCAGGCCTAGTGAATAATGCCAGACGTGCATTGTGGATGAAGAGTTGGAAGGGGGATACACATTCGAAAGCTAAGATCTGTGGTATCCCGTGTGAGGGTGAGTTTCTTTTTGGAAAAGCTTTAGATGACATCCTCAAAAAAGCAAAAGAGAGGAAAAAAGCCTTCCCTGACCCCTCAATTCCTTTCTATAGGAAGACCTTTAGGAGGAGACCGTTCGGGAAAAGAACGCAAAATGAAAGACCGTCACGGTGGGCTACAAGAGAGGGAAAACAGAGTGGCACTATGTTTAAAGGGCCCCCCTTCCGTAGAGACAATAAATATTAAAGGGCCAGTTACCCCAGTAGGGGGCAGGTTAAAATTTTTCTTTCCCCAATGGCAGAAGATTACATTCAATTCCTGGGTTCTGAATATTATTAAAGAAGGAATGAAAATAGAATTCCTCCAAATTCCCCATGATTCTTTTGTTTTAACAGCCCTTTCCTCACCAGTTCAACAAAGGGCCCTTGAAATGGAAATCCAAAGTCTGATAATTAAAAATGTCTTAGATAGGGTGCCGAAGGGACAAGAGGGTAGGGGGTTCTACTCTCCGTTATTTTTAATCCCTAAACCCGATGGTTCCTTTAGAACGATTATAAATCTAAAAAAACTCAATACGTTTATAAAAAATTATACGTTTAAAATGGAATCTATTAGATCTGCCATTAAACTCCTGTATCCAAATTGTAAAATGGGCGTCATTGATTTAAAAGATGCCTACTACCATCTCCCTATTCATAACAGGTATCAAAAATACTTAAGAGTGGCAGTAACTCTTGAGGGGGAGATACATCATTTCCAATACACGGCTATGCCCTTTGGTCTCTCTACAGCTCCAAGGATTTTCACCAAAGTTATGTTAGAAGTGATGGCCTACCTCCGCCAAAAAGACACCTTAATCATCCCCTATTTGGATGATTTTTTAGTTGTTGGAAATTCATCCCTTCAGTGTGCTGAGCGGTTAGCGAACACTGTCTCATCCCTAAAAGACCTGGGCTGGATCATCAACTCCGAAAAGTCCAGACTCATCCCACTTTCTCTCCAGACATTCCTAGGTTTCAATCTAGACTCCACAAAACAAAAATGTCTACTCCCACAAGTAAAGATATCACTAATAGAGGAGAAAGTAGCAGCGGCCATTCAAAAACCCCATATGTCCTTGAGGGCAGGTATGTCCTTACTAGGATCCCTTTCCTCCTGTACTCCAGCCGTTCAGTGGGCACAACTCCATACCCGAACATTGCAACATCAGATACTTCGGGAACAGAGGAAATTTTTAGGGCACCTCGATTCAAAAATAACATTATCAGGAAAAGTGTTATCTTCCTTGTCGTGGTGGTTGGATTGCAAAAACTTAACGGAAGGTGTCCCTTGGGTGATAACACCATCCCACACGGTAACCACTGATGCTAGTCCCCACGGGTGGGGTGCACACATGGGAGATAAATTCTGCCAGGGAATATGGAATAAGAAGGAGATTTTAGATTAATCGAATTTGAAAGAGTTGAAGGCAGAAAAACTATGCACTGCATCAATTTCTCCCACAGCTACGAGGAAACCACGTCAGAGTCTGTTCAGACAACACTACGACAGTGGCATATTTAAACAAACAAGGCGGCACACGATCAGACGCTCTAATGTCTTCCGCAAAGAATACCTTAACCCTGGCCGAAAATCATCTATTGTCCCTCTCTGCGGTCCACATCAAAGGAGAGAACAATCAACAAGCAGACTTTCTAAGTCGACACACTCTACATCAAGGAGAATGGTGTCTAAATCCTCACATATTCCACAAAGTGACAGTATTGTGGGGCAGGCCCCAGATAGACCTGTTTGCTACGAAACAGAACAGACAGGTCCAGAAATTTGCATCTCGGTTCCGTGCAGACCACCCGGACATTCTAGATGCTCTTCAAACACCCTGGCAATTCAAGCTGGCATATGCCTTCCCTCCGATAATTCTGCTTCCGCAAGTAATACGGAAGATCAGGGAAAAACAAGCCAGGATAATATTGATCGCACCATTCTGGCCCGAAAGACCATGGTTCTCGTGCCTGCAGTCAATGTCGGTGACAGATCCATGGGTCCTTTCCTCAATCCCAGACCTTCTCTCTCAGGGACCTTTCTTCCACCCTCAAGTGGACAGCCTCCACTTGACGGCCTGGAATTTGAAAGGCAGATACTAAATTCCATGGGGTTCTCAAAAGGCCTCATTGATACACTCCTGCTCAGCAGGAAACCATCTACAACTAAAATTTATACCAAAATATGGAAAAAGTTTCTTCAGTTCCATACAGGTTCAAATCCCTCTGAGGTTCCAACAAAATCTATCCTAGAGTTTCTACAGAAAGGGAAAGAATTAGGTCTGTCAGTTAACACACTAAAAGTACAGGTGTCCGCTCTAGGAGCCCTCTATGGCCATAATATTGCGGGTAATAAATGGGTATCCCGATTCATCACGGCTTGTGAGCGAGTTACTCCGGTCCACATACCTAGAATAGCTCCTTGGGACCTAAACCTAGTTTTAGACTCTCTAACGGAACCTCCATTTGAGCCTATAGACACAATATCCCTGAAACACTTATCGCTAAAGACAGCCTTCTTAGTAGCCTTAACATCGGCTAGAAGAGTCAGCGACATTCAGGCCTTGTCGATAGATCAACCTTACCTTCTCACATTTCATGACAGACTAGTTTTAAAACCAGACCCCTTATACCTTCCTAAGGTAGCAGGGAAATTCCACAGGTCACAAGAAATACACCTTACTACTTTCTTTAAAGACCCCTCTACTCCTGAAGAACAAAAATTTCACACTTTAGATGTCAGGAGAATAGTCTTACAATATATTGATAAAACTAGTAGTTGGAGGCAGAGTAGGGCTCTGTTCATTTCCTTTCAGGGTAGAAAGAAAGGGTATGCAGTCACGAAAGCAACATTGTCCAGGTGGATAAGAGATGCTATCCGGCTGGCCTACTCCATCAAGAATATAGAACCTCCGGAGGGCATTAAAGCACATTCCACTAGAGCCATGGCTTCCTCCTGGGCCGAAAAAGGGAACGTTCCAATTGAGGACATATGTAAGGCCGCAACCTGGTTGGCTCCTTCCACTTTCTATAATCACTACAGGCTTAATCTTTCATCAGACTCTGACCTACACTTTGGCAGGACTATCCTCAGCACGGTGGTCCCCCCTAGGTGTTGGTCTCTGGAAATCTCTCCAGTGGGTGCTGTCATGGCGAAGGGTAAATAACCGGATTACTTACGGTAATGCTCTTTTAATGAGTCCATGACAGCACCCAGTCACATCCCTCCCTAATAGAGGAAAAATGTAATTACTTCTATGAAGTTTATAACCTGATAATATGTTGCAATATATGACTAACACTGGCGGTCCTCCGGGTACTCTGAAATTAAACTGAGGAGGAGAGGGGGACCGCCCCCTTTTATGTCTCTGTAGGTTTCCTGTTCCTTGGGGCGGATCCCTATCTCTCCAGTGGGTGCTGTCATGGACTCATTAAAAGAGCATTACCGTAAGTAATCCGGTTATTTTTTATTAAACATAAATAAATTATTTTTTTTCAATTTTAATCCTTCCACCGCTGTTAACCAGTTAAATTGTGCTGTCAATCCCTGACAGTGGGATTTAAAATGTGTCATTCATCCCGCCCATTACGATCCTACTGTGTTCGTAGGAGATCGATATTTCTGCTATACATACCATTACTGAAGCACTGTATAAATAGCACAAACAATCATATGATCTGGGGACTATTCAATACAGTAAAAGCTGAAAAAAAGTTAAAAAAAATGTAAAAAACCCCCACAAAAGTTAAAATCTCCCCCTTTTACCCCATTAAAAATAAAACAATTAAAAGAAAATACACATATTTGGTATCGCTTCATTCAGAAATGTCCCATCTATCAAAATATAATATAAATTAATACAATTGGTAAACAGTGTAACAAAAAAAAAATGTTTTTTTTTGGCTGCCGCAACACGGCAATAAAATGCAATAACATGTAATCAAAACATCATATCTACCCCCTAATGGTGTCAATAAAAAGGTCAACTAAGGGTGCAAAAATAAGCCCTATCACAGCCTCATATTCAAAAAAAATGATAACGTTCTGAGTCTTGGAAACTGGCACCAAAAACAAAATAATTTTCTTATAAATTTTTACTTTTTTTCCCAACACTTAAATAATCATAAAAACCTATACTTGTTTGGCATCTGTGTACTCATACTGACCTGCAGAGCGGTATTACCAGGACAGTTTTACCGTATTGTAAAAATGGTTAATAAAAAAAAAATTGTGGAATTGCACTTTTTTTTGCAATTTCAATGCACTTGCATTTATTCCCACTTTCCAGTGCATGGTGTAATTCTTAAGCACAATTCGGTCCACATAGAACAAACCCTCATAAGGCTATGTGCCCGAAAAAATAAAAAAGGAGAAAAAAACAAAAGCGCAAAAAATGGAAAATCGCAAGGTCATGAAGGACCTAAGGACGGCTATAGCCCTAATGATCTATGCTGCAGTATCTCCACATCTCTCTATTTTAACCATTTCCAGCTCTCATGAAGCAGTGAATTGTGCCGGTCTCGTGGACGGCGTACTACTTACCTTTTCCTTGCAGTACACCGGAGGAGCATTTATTATGCAGCACGTAGATGCTAGATTTGCTCTCTCTTCTGCTAATTCTTCCACCTTCTTTGCTGCGAGTTTCAGAGTCTTGCTGCTGAGAGTCTTAATTAACCTGTGGTGAAAAACAAACCAGCATTCATTAGGAGCAGTTGCTTGGATTTGAGCCAGCAATGTTGTTGGATTCTGCTAATTCATTGTGGGAATAAAACCATAGACGATCAATAATCTGTCCCTGAGCCAAAGCCAATCATACAAAATGAATTTACCGGTACTTATAAAATATATAATACCTTGGCAGAGAAAAATGAAAACACTCACTGTGGGAAGCTCCACAATGTTTTATTGTTTGTGTTCTCTGACTCTAAACCAACCTTCTGGTAAAAAGTTTAATTACAATATTTCTCCACAAATGCATCAGTTTAACATTTTTATAAAATAACTTTTTAAAATGCTTTTATGATGTATGAAATGTAGCTGCTTTCTGAAGAGTACGACAATATAAAAGTACTGGAACAATTCTATTATTCTGGTTTTAGTAGATTATGAAACATTTTAATTACTCGACCGGCATGAAAAGTTCAACTTCGCTATTCAACAAATTCTTTATTTTGGGAGCGTAGAACTCCCCAGCCTTCCAGCTTCCTCCTTACTTGGGGGGCTGGTGTGCACCTGATTTTATTAACAGATCAGACCATGACCATCATTGCACCGCTAGACTAAACAGGGCATTCCCCAATGATGCGAAGAGAGGCAATAAAATAAAATATGTCAAGTAAAGTGCAAAGTTGCTTGCTTTTACAAACAATTTTCAACTTTACCTCTCTAATTTAGTGAGAATATCCTTCAAGTGCCACAGTTATGGTCCTCAGGAACAATTTGAGGGGGGGGGGGATATATTTAAGTGTGTACAGCAAGCATAAACAGCAATGTAATAAGAAGATAAATTTGGTGTGTATTTTTCTGTGCAGGCTTCGGAAAATAATAATAATTTGCATAGTAGCAATATCTATGAGCTGGCACAGATTACTGCTGTAATCTAATTTCATTTATTGTGTTTAAGGCACAAATTATAGGAAATCTAAAGGGTTCTGGGAAAACCTTTATGATCCCATTAAGGGCTGGCGCAGACGACTGTACTTTCGATCCGAGTTCGATAGGTCAAAATACTGATACTGGATCATACCAGCACTAACGTTATTCAAAGCACGGCCTATTTTTACTTGTACCGACTGGTTCAAGGAGAAAATTGAAGCATGGACGATTTGCCTCTGATAATCAGATCGCACTCAGCCATTCAAGTCTATGGGTTCATGAAAAAAATTGGACCATTTTAAGAGTCTGATGGAATGGAGAAGCCGGAAAAACGGATCCCAGTATGGTCAAACTCTGATCAGAGTCTGATCAGCATAATTTGACTGTTTTTCTAGCTTGGAGAACATATGGTCTTGTGACTCCAGCCAAAACCTCACAACTTTTTTGTAAGAGAATAAAAAGTGGCCACATATTAATGTAACATAGTAACATAGTTATTAAGGTTGAAGGAAGACTTTAAGTCCATCTAGTTCAACCCATAGAATAACCTAACATGCCCTAACATGTTGATCCAGAGGAAGGCAAAGAAACCCATGTGGCAAAGAGTAAGCTCCACATTGGGGAAAAAAATTCCTTCCCAACTCCACATACGGCAATCAGACTAGTTCCCTGGATCAACGCCCTATCAAGGAATCTAGTGTATATACCCTGTAACATTATACTTTTCAAGAAAGGCATCCAGTCCCCTCTTAAATTTAAGTAGTGAATCACTCATTACAACATCATACGGCAGAGAGTTCCATAGTCTCACTGCTCTTACAGTAAAGAACCCACGTCTGTTATTATGTTTAAACCTTCTTTCCTTTAGACGTAGAGAATGCCCCCTTGCCCCTGTCTCAGGTCTATGATTAAAAAGATCATCAGAAAGGTCTTTGTACTGTCCCCTCATATATTTATACATTAACATAAGATCACCCCTTAGTCTTCGTTTTTCCAAACTAAATAGCCCCAAGTGTAATACCCTATCTTGGTATTGCAGACCCCCCAGTCCTCTAATAACCTTGGTCGCTCTTCTCTGCACCCGCTCTAGTTCAGCTATGTCTTTCTTATACACCGGAGACCAGAACTGTGCACAGTATTCTAAGTGTGGTCGAACTAGTGACTTGTATAGAGGTAAAATTATGTTCTCCTCATGAGCATCTATGCCTCTTTTAATACATCCCATTATTATATTTGCCTTTGTAGCAGCTGCCTGACACTGGCCACTGAATATGAGTTTGTCATCCACCCATACACCCAGGTCTTTTTCATTGAAGGTTTTGCCCAGAGTTTTAGAATTAAGCACATAATTATACATCTTATTACTTCTACCCAAGTGCATGATCTTATATTTATCCCCATTAAAGCAGATTCGCCATTTATCAGCCCAAGCTTCTAGTATACATAATTCATCCTGTAATATAAAATTGTCCTCCTCTGTATTGATTACCCTGCAGAGTCTAGTGTCATCTGCAAATATTGAAATTCCGCTCTGTATGCCCCCTACAAGGTCATTAATAAATATGTTAAAAAGAAGAGGGCCCAATACTGACCCCTGTGGTACCCCACTGCTAACCGCTACCCAGTCCGAGTGTCCTCCATTTATAACCACCCTTTGTTTCCTATCCCTGAGCCAGCTCTTAACCCACTTACACATATTTTCCCCTATCCCCATTATTCTCATTTTATGTATCAATCTTTTGTGTGGCACCGTATCAAAAGCTTTTGAAAAGTCCATATACATTACGTCCACTGGTTCCCTTGGTCCAGTCCGGAACTTACTTCTTCATAGAAACTGATCAAATTAGTCTGACATGAACGGTCCCTAGTAAACCCGTGCTGATACTGAGTCATGAGGTTATTCCTCTTCAGATACTCCAGTATAGCATCCCTTAGAATGCCCTCCAGGATTTTACCCACAGTAGAGGTTAAGCTTACTGGCCTATAATTTCCGATTTCAGTTTTTGTCCCCTTTTTGAATATTGGCACCACATTTGCTATACGCCAGTCCTGTGGTACAGACCCTGTTATTATGGAGTCTTTAAAGATTAAAAATAATATTCTATCAATGACTGTACTTAATTCCTGCAGTACTCGAGGGTGTGTCCCATCTGGGCCCAGAGATTTGTCAATTTTAGTGATTTTTAGACGCCGACGTACTTCCTGCTGGGTTAAGCAGGTGACACTTGGAATGTATCCTTACTAGTGTTGAGCATTCCGATACCGCAAGTATCGGGTATCGGCCGATACTTGCGGTATCGGAATTCCGATACCGAGATCCGATATTTTTGTGATATCGGGTATCGGTATCGGAAGTGTAAAATAAAGAATTAAAATAAAAAATATTGTTATATTCACCTCTCCGGGCGGCCCCTGGACATCAGCGCGAGGAACCGGCGTCCGGCACGGCTTCTTTCTTCAAAATGCGCGCCTTTAGGACCTGTGGTATGACGTCCCGGCTTCTGATTGGTCGCGTGCCGCCCATGTGACCGCCACGCGACCAATCAGAAGCCGCGACATCATTCCTCAGCTAAAGTCCTAGAATGAGCGCCTTTTAGGACCTGAGGAATGACGTCGCGGCTTCTGATTGGTCGCGTGGCGGTCACATGGGCGGCACGCGACCAATCAGAAGCCGGGACGTCATTCCACAGGTCCTAAAGGCGCGCATTTTGAAGAAAGAAGCCGTGCCGGACGCCGGTTCCTCCCGCTGATGTCCAGGGGCCGCCGGAGAGGTGAATATAACAATATTTTTTATTTTAATTCTTTATTTTACACTTTAATATGGATCCCAGGGCCTGAAGGAGAGTTTCCTCTCCTTCAGACCCTGGGATCCATGAGGATACATTCCGATACTTGATGTCCCATTGACTTGTATTGGTATCGGATATCGGTATCGGCGATATCCGATATTTTTCGGGTATCGGCCGATACTATCCGATACCGATACTTTCAAGTATCGGACGGTATCGCTCAACACTAATCCTTACACTACTTTTGTGGAGTGCAAGTTGGATATACACACAGATTTCAGATGATTCTCATGAGGCAGATGCACAAGATGTTGAGGTCTGTGTGCTCTAAAGTGCATGAACTACTTTAAAGAGAGTTTGTCAGCCCAAAATACAGTTTAAATGGACTACAGAGTGTTGTAGGGGACTTAGCTCCTATATTAAGCAAACTAACACTGTATCTGTTACTGTTACAGTGCCTGGGAAAATAACTTTTAAAATGTATGAAAATGAGGAAGCTTGGGTGTATCCTTGGCATGGTGGGAAGAAGCCACCGGGAACCATCTGTCCAACTAGTCTCCCATGCGGCTTGGTCCCCAGCAGCTTTTAAAGTATGGCTTTCTCTTAAACACGCAGATTTTCAGGTAAAAGTTACTTGGCTGAAATCATGTATCCAGTGTCTGATACATGCTGCTCACAGATCAGGTGTCAGGTTCCTTTTAAAGTAGGGAGCAACTACTAATCTTGTCCGGCATGGAGAGCTGGAATATTGCTAATTACGTGATACTCATTAGATTAACTGCTTGTTCTATAATATGTGGCTGATAATGGGCTGGATGTTATTTATGAGCAATATTTCATAATTTATTGTGCACCTAGAACTCAACTACTGAAACTTTGCGAGTCTCATCAAGAATCAAGTTAATTCTTATTCAAGATTTGTGAATAGAATTGCAACTCGAAATGAAATGTGATAATGAGATCTGGTTCTCGCTGTTCAGCATATATATACATTTATTGATTCTGAAACAGATGCATGTCTAATTATTACCTCTGATTTAATACGTTACTTATTTGTGACAAGCTATCTGAAGCATAATGATGTTGAATATGCATTTTCTATATTGATGCATTTACTGTAGATAATCATTGACTAATGAATGTTTGCATACTATTTAATATCTGTAACTAGCTACCTCATAGTTGTGGGAAAGATAAATGCACTCAATATGTAGACTTCTTTGATATTGTTTATTGGTAATTAAGAATATGTATTTTTGATCATTCAATCATTTTCTACCTTTACCATAATGAGATGTGCAAGAACAGACAGTATCTGATTCCTTTCTGTCATTATTTACCAATATTATAAATACTAATTACAACAGGGCAAAATAAACCTACTCTCCTCTGCACCTAATTAAAGGGAATCTGTCACCAGGTTTTAAATACCTTTACCTTTAATTGCAGCAATATGTCAATTACTGGGTTGTTTGCTGCAGTTCTTGTATAATCACTATTTAGTTAGCAGGAGATTAGCACTAGAGGACTAAAAAAGCTGCTGCCATGCAGGCGTCCATATTAATGAGCTCTGTAAACCTCCACCATTGATTTACAGCTTTCTGCCTATGCACAGTGTACACAGAACTGTGCCAATCAGCGGTGGGGGCGGGTTTATACAGAGCTCAGCATTCAGAGAACTGATAGATCTGCAGTACATAAAAAAGTTTTTAATAAAAACTGTAGCAACCAATAAAGTAATACAGAGTTGGAATCAGAGTCTCTGCCTCTATATCAAGCTGCTCTTAGATGGTGTAGGAGAAAACATGGGGTCAAAGTTCTGTTAATATAATAGTGGACTGATTGTATTGGTGGGCATTGAGACTCCCACTATTTCTATTGAAGACTGAAAGAGGAAACCAACTTTAAACCTTATAGTTTTTATGAACATAATCTCCATAGCATATCAAAGTACAAGCAAAGTGGATTCAACTTTTACCAAATCTCATCCACACATTGCACCTTCAAGGGTAGGTGCCCACGGCCAGGAATCAGCAGCACTTTGAAGGCAGCACATGTCCGCTGCGTCCAAAGCACTTCCGGCTATGGAACACAGGTGATTCCGCATGTGTTCATTGAACCGTGCGTAATCACCGAGTCCAATACATTGTGTGTGTGACATTTATCTTGCGGAGACTGAGCGTCTCCGCAAGATAAATTGAAATGCTGCAGTCTGGAAAAATGCGCCACATGTCCGTCTCCACAAGTGACCTGCAGGTGTCTGTGGACGCATAGTGGACATGGGATTTCTTGAAATCCCATCCACTATTCTGTAACATCTGGACACTGCAGATGTACGCCACGTCCAGTCCGCAGTGTTTACTGACCATGGGAACGTACCCTAAGGAAATGACCAATGGCCAATGACCATAGCTTCCACAAAAAAGTATCTAAAGAACCTCGCTATACTCTGAAGGAAATTGCTGTGTGTGAACAAGGATATCTCCAAATCCTCTATTATAACATAAAAAAATAGCAAAACACACAATGCCAAAAAAGCCTTTTTTCAATATCTTTTTATAGCCATGTATGCAGATTGTCTCTTCAGAGAGGAAGAGGACTAGAACTCCAGTGCCACCTATTGGAAGTAGCAATCGTAACAGTCAATGTCAACCCTTTAACGAGCCTTGTCACATGACTTAGGATAAAAACCAAACCAGAATCTCAATTTACAGACCATAAAAAACAAGAAAAAAGCTGAATGGCACTAAGAAACAGGTGAGTACTCACTGTTTGAGCAGTCTTAGCAGAGTCCAGTAGGATGAGCTGAGTCGACAACCCCACTAAACGGTAATCCACTGGAATAAGGCATGCTTGCTTGAAAAAACATGAGTGGAAGTCCAAACAGGAAGAAAATAGCAGCATCACACAAGTCTTCCAGTAAAAAAACCTTTGTCCTTTATTTTAACAACGTGCTGTGGACATGGTTACAGAGGGCAGGATAATTGCAAGACGAACTGGTTGGGTTAATGGACTACGGCCGTTTCGCGTGGTATATGCTTCAACGGGTCCAGAATATGGACCCTTTGAAGCATATACCACTCGAAATGGCCATAGTCCATTAACCTAACCAGTTCGTCTTGCAATTGTCCTCCCATCTGTAACCATGTCCACAGCACATTGTTAAAATAAAGGACAAAGGTTTTTTTTACTGGAAGACTTGTGTGGTGCTATTTTCTTCCTGTTTGGATCTCAATTTACAGACACTGTGTTTCGGGGTACTGCCCTTCGTCAGTGCAAAGTGGAGATCTGGTTTGGCTCAGTGAGAGGCGTCTTACCGGGATCCAAGAAGTGTTGTTTCTCCTTGCGGAGAGTGACATTTTAAGCATGTCGAGATGAGGAGAACTAAAGCCACAATGCAGCCTCCACAAGACACATAAAATACAGCTTTCTTTCATTTATGCAGGATTTATGATGATAATTTTGCTGTTTGAGTCAGAATCACCTTGAAAATTGAAAATGTCAGAAGATATGACAGATATTTATGAGTTCATGTTAAAAAAAATCCTTCCCTGTCATAAGTTCTGCATTATTCCATATATCTATAAATAAACAGTATATAAATTCAAACATGAGTTTTGTAGCAATCACATTCCGACTCCAAGTCCTTAACATGCGCAAAGGTCGTCTTCCTGTACTACAAAGTTGTGGCCTGTTCTTTGCTGTGCAGTAAAATGTAATTCCATCCAAAAAGTTTATTTTTTAACGGAAATCATTAAAAGATAGTTTTACACATAAAACACACAATAGATCTCTCCGTGTCGTAGCTGATGACCACTCATGTCCAGCAGATCTGATGGCAGTAAGCACAATTTTCAACTCTTCATGATCCAGCTTGCCACTGAGTGTTCTTATCAAAGACCAACTTTTTTTTGTTTTTCAGTTCTCTTTAACTTTTCATGTGTTTTGTTCCGAAGAGATACGTTCTGATGTTCATGACATGTTTTATTGTACTTTTATCCTGTGACTCTTCGTAATAATCTCTTATCAGGCGCCATGCTCATTAATAATGACACCCACTATTGCCTACTATGGGTTGCAACTTGATTGAGGATTAAACATGATGCCAAGAATACCAAATCTCACAGATCTTCAATGAAAACATAAAACTCATGTGATATAAAAGCTCAAAGCTTTTGAGGCTGTGTTTAAAGGTACTAAAATCTTTGATGATAAATTCATTTTAAGTTCTTTTACAATAATGGATAACAATGATCTCTATCAGACAGAAATGCCCATTACAACATTAGGTTACAGCTGAAGATTAGTACCCAACAGAAAATGTTCTAATAACTATGTAGGCCTCCATGGGTTGTCATTACGATTAATCCTTACACACACAGGCCAAAATACATTTTTGACTAACTAAATCAAGTTTCTTTTATCATAATAACATAGTAACATAGTAACATAGTTAGTAAGGCCGAAAAAAGACATTTGTCCATCCAGTTCAGCCTATATTCCATCATAATAAATACCCAGATCTACGTCCTTCTACAGAACCTAATAATTGTATGATACAATATTGTTCTGCTCCAGGAAGACATCCAGGCCTCTCTTGAACCCCTCGACTGAGTTCGCCATCACCACCTCCTCAGGCAAGCAATTCCAGATTCTCACTGCCCTAACAGTAAAGAATCCTCTTCTATGTTGGTGGAAAAACCTTCTCTCCTCCAGACGCAAAGAATGCCCCCTTGTGCCCGTCACCTTCCTTGGTATAAACAGATCCTCAGCGAGATATTTGTATTGTCCCCTTATATACTTATACATGGTTATTAGATCGCCCCTCAGTCGTCTTTTTTCTAGACTAAATAATCCTAATTTCGCTAATCTATCTGGGTATTGTAGTTCTCCCATCCCCTTTATTAATTTTGTTGCCCTCCTTTGTACTCTCTCTAGTTCCATTATATCCTTCCTGAGCACCGGTGCCCAAAACTGGACACAGTACTCCATGTGCGGTCTAACTAGGGATTTGTACAGAGGCAGTATAATGCTCTCATCATGTGTATCCAGACCTCTTTTAATGCACCCCATGATCCTGTTTGCCTTGGCAGCTGCTGCCTGGCACTGGCTGCTCCAGGTAAGTTTATCATTAACTAGGATCCCCAAGTCCTTCTCCCTGTCAGATTTACCCAGTGGTTTCCCGTTCAGTGTGTAATGGTGATATTGATTCCCTCTTCCCATGTGTATAACCTTACATTTATCATTGTTAAACCTCATCTGCCACCTTTCAGCCCAAGTTTCCAACTTATCCAGATCCATCTGTAGCAGAATACTATCTTCTCTTGTATTAACTGCTTTACATAGTTTTGTATCATCTGCAAATATCGATATTTTACTGTGTAAACCTTCTACCAGATCATTAATGAATATGTTGAAGAGAACAGGTCCCAATACTGACCCCTGCGGTACCCCACTGGTCACAGCGACCCAGTTAGAGACTATACCATTTATAACCACCCTCTGCTTTCTATCACTAAGCCAGTTACTAACCCATTTACACACATTTTCCCCCAGACCAAGCATTCTCATTTTGTGTACCAACCTCTTGTGTGGCACGGTATCAAACGCTTTGGAAAAATCGAGATATACCACGTCCAATGACTCACCGTGGTCCAGTCTATAGCTTACCTCTTCATAAAAACTGATTAGATTGGTTTGACAGGAGCGATTTCTCATAAACCCATGCTGATATGGAGTTAAACAGTTATTCTCATTGAGATAATCCAGAATAACATCCCTCAGAAACCCTTCAAATATTTTACCAACAATAGAGGTTAGACTTACTGGCCTATAATTTCCAGGTTCACTTTTAGAGCCCTTTTTGAATATTGGCACCACATTTGCTATGCGCCAGTCCTGCGGAACAGACCCTGTCGCTATAGAGTCACTAAAAATAAGAAATAATGGTTTATCTATTACATTACTTAGTTCTCTTAGTACTCGTGGGTGTATGCCATCCGGACCCGGAGATTTATCTATTTTAATCTTATTTAGCCGGTTTCGCACCTCTTCTTGGGTTAGATTGGTGACCCTTAATATAGGGTTTTCATTGTTTCTTGGGATTTCACCTAGCATTTCATTTTCCACCGTGAATACCGTGGAGAAGAAGGTGTTTAATATGTTAGCTTTTTCCTCGTCATCTACAACCATTCTTTCCTCACTATTTTTTAAGGGGCCTACATTTTCAGTTTTTATTCTTTTACTATTGATATAGTTGAAGAACAGTTTGGGATTAGTTTTACTCTCCTTAGCAATGTGCTTCTCTGTTTCCTTTTTGGCAGCTTTAATTAGTTTTTTAGATAAAGTATTTTTCTCCCTATAGTTTTTTAGAGCTTCAATGGTGCCATCCTGCTTTAGTAGTGCAAATGCTTTCTTTTTACTGTTAATTGCCTGTCTTACTTCTTTGTTTAGCCACATTGGGTTTTTCCTATTTCTAGTCCTTTTATTCCCACAAGGTATAAACCGCTTACACTGCCTATTTAGGATGTTCTTAAACATTTCCCATTTATTATCTGTATTCTCATTTCTGAGGATATTGTCCCAGTCTACCAGATTAAGGGCATCTCTAAGCTGTTCAAACTTTGCCTTCCTAAAGTTCAATGTTTTTGTGACTCCCTGACAAGTCCCCCTAGTGAAAGACAGGTGAAACTGCACAATATTGTGGTCGCTATTTCCTAAATGCCCAACCACCTGCAGATTTGTTATTCTGTCAGGTCTATTAGATAGTATTAGGTCTAAAAGTGCTGCTCCTCTGGTTGGATTCTGCACCAATTGTGAAAGATAATTTTTCTTGGTTATTAGCAGAAACCTGTTGCCTTTATGGGTTTCACAGGTTTCTGTTTCCCAGTTAATATCCGGGTAGTTAAAGTCCCCCATAACCAGGACCTCATTATGGGTTGCAGCTTCATCTATCTGCTTTAGAAGTAGACTTTCCATGGTTTCTGTTATATTTGGGGGTTTGTAACAGACCCCAATGAGAATTTTGTTACCATTTTTCCCTCCATGAATTTCGACCCATATGGACTCGACATCCTCATTCCCTTCGCTAATATCCTCCCTTAAAGTGGACTTTAGACAAGACTTTACATAGAGACAAACCCCTCCTCCTCTCCGATTTTTACGATCCTTTCTAAACAGACTGTAACCCTGTAAGTTAACTGCCCAGTCATAGCTTTCATCTAACCATGTCTCGGTTATTCCCACTATGTCAAAGTTACCTGTAGATATTTCTGCTTCTAGTTCTTCCATCTTGTTTGTCAGGCTTCTGGCGTTTGCGAGCATGCAGTTTAGAGGATTTTGTTTTGTTCCAATCTCCTCACTGTGGATTGTTTTAGAAATGTTCTTACCTCCCTTCTGAGTATGTTTTCCTGGGTCGTCTTTGTTCGAGTCTAATGTTTTTCTTCCCGTCCCCTCTTCTTCTAGTTTAACGCCCTCCTGATGAGTGTAGCGAGTCTTCTGGCGAATGTGTGTTTCCCAGGTTTGTTGAGGTGTAGTCCGTCTCTGGCGAGGAGTCCATCATACCAGTAATTCACACCGTGGTCCAGGAATCCAAATCCTTGTTGTCTGCACCATCGTCTTAGCCAGTTGTTTGCATCAAGGATCCTGTTCCATCTCCTGGTGCCATGCCCGTCTACTGGAAGGATAGAAGAAAAAACTACCTGTGCATCCAGTTCCTTTACTTTCTTCCCCAACTCTTCAAAGTCCTTGCAGATTGTCGGTAGGTCCTTCCTTGCCATGTCATTGGTGCCAACATGTATCAGAAGAAATGGGTGGACGTCCTTGGAGCTGAAGAGCTTTGGTATCCTATCGGTCACATCCTTGATCATCGCACCTGGAAGGCAGCATACTTCTCTTGCAGTTATGTCCGGTCTGCAGATGGCTGCTTCGGTGCCTCTCAGTAGTGAGTCTCCCACAACCACCACTCTTCGTTGCTTCTTGGCTGTACTTTTTGCTGTCACTTGTTGCTGTGTGCCCTTTTGTTTTTTGCTTGCTGGTATTGCTTCATTCTTAGGTGTGCCATCTTCATCCTCTACAAAGATTTGATATCGGTTCTTCAGTTGTGTGGTTGGTGATTTCTCCATGGTCTTCTTGCTTCTTTTGGTCACATGCTTCCACTCATCTGCTTTTGGAGGTTCTCTGACGCTTTTTGCACCTTCTGTGACCAGTAGAGATGCTTCTGTTCTGTCTAGAAAGTCTTCATTCTCTTTGATGATTTTCAAAGTTGCTATTCTTTCTTCCAGACCCCGCACCTTTTCTTCTAAAAGGGCCACTAGTCTACACTTCTGACAGGTGAAATTGGATTCTTCTTCTGGTCGATCTGTGAACATGTAGCACATGCTGCAGCTCACCATGTAGGTTGTCACATCTGCCATGTTGCTCCTAGATCCTGCTGACTTGCTGTGTGTTTTCCTTCTTGTGTAATCTACTCAGCCAAGCTCTCTTGCAATAATGTCCTACAGGCAAAAATTCGCGTGCCGTAAGGCGCGCGGTTTGGTGATGCTTTCGAAGCAGCTGGTCCCGGCTGTACCCAACGATCTTCTAGCTTAGGGAGACTTCGCTTCTCCAGGAAGGCACCTGGAATATGCAAATTAGCCTCCTGAAGCTTGAATCCCTGGTTTGGTGATGCTTTCGAAGCAGCTGGTCCCGGCTGTACCCAACGATCTTCTAGCTTGAGTTGTGGAAAAAGACATGGGTGTTCAAAAATAAAGCAGATATGCAGAATTTGTTGGATTAAATTAAAGGGGTTGTCTAGCCCAAATCAATAAGTCTGCAGTCACTCAGTGTGACTGCAGACTTATGAATCCCCCCAGTGCACACACTGTGCACTATGAGGGTTCACTGGTTTCTGAACTGGGACCGGAGGGAGTGTATGAGTTATACATACCCACGGCCAGAGCCTTCCATACATTTGTATAGAGCGAGGCTGCGCCCTGTCTAGTGATGCTGTTGTCCAGTGGGCATGGCCGACTAAAGGGTGTGCACTTGCTCCATACGCTTGTATGCCATGCTGACTGTACGGGAGTACCGTATTTTTCGGACCATAAGATGCACTTTTTTCCTCCAAATTTGGGAGGAAAGTGTAGGGTGCATCTTATGGTACGGATGTAACATGTGGGGAGAGGGCAGCAGCGAGTGGGATTGCACTGGGATCCCACTGGTAGGAGGCAGGAAAATGTCCTTGTTGCAAGAATCCGGCGCTAAGGAAATCACGTGGTCCCGATGCTTATAATGAAGGAATATTCATTAGCCACTTCCCCAGCCCACCTGTCAGCGTCTAGCAGTGAGTGGGGAGCAGCAAATGAACATTCCTTTACTTGAATAGCGGACATGGTTTTGCTAGTGCCAGATTCCTGCAGAAGCTGGGAAGATCGTGTGTCCAGTAGAGGAAGGGGCAGGAGCAGGATGCCCTGAGGAGGGAGGGATGAGCATACCTAACAGGACGCGGCCGGGCTGTGCTGGACGCTAAGTGCTGTAGCATAACACCTGTGTGAGGTCATGAAGAGGGTGGGCTGGAGCATCATATGACAGCACAAAGCCCTCTCTCTTCATGATGTCATCACAAGTCCTTCAGACATCGCACTAGAATCTGCAAGTTTTCTCTTATGACCTATGGAGAGGGCTCTGTGTAGTCATGGGATGCTCCAGCCCTTCATTACCTGTCACCACAGCATGGCTGGCTGACTGCAGGACCTGCACAGCCTGAACAACTAAGAATTAATTTAAAGGTTAGTCACTACAACACACAAAAAAGCACTCTGCCACTCCTGTGGTGAACTATAACTCCCAGCATGCCATAGGATCTGCAGGTCATGCTGGGAGTTATAGTTCTCCCATGGTATCTTAAAGCAGCAATCCAATGTTATTTTTCAGTGCTGGAGTTGTGCTTTAAATGTAAGCCCTGTGCCCCCATTCTTATACTCACCCTCCAGCATCTTCATATAGTACTTAACAGACACTACCCTGGTCCCACAGCACCATCTCCTACCCGTAGCTTCCAAAATAATAACATATTATTATAGGTGATGTTATTATATATAATAGTATGTTATTTATGTTACTAAATATTTTACCACATTTTTTTGCTTCAAATATATTTTTCCCTATTTTCCACTTCTAAAACCTAGTTGCGTCTTGTAGTCCGGTGCGTCTTATAGTCCGAAAAATACGGTATGTTTAATGCATAAATACCCTGAGTCCCTATCTCAGAAATCTGCGAATCCCAGTAGCACACAGTGATTGTGCTGGGGAATTTATAAGTCTGTAGTCACACACAGTGACTGTAGGCTTATCAACTTGGACCCCCTTTAAAGTGGTGGTATTACCATATATCATGATTTTGTAATTAGTCTTACTGCACAGCCATTGACTCAATCAAATCACACAACTGCCCAACCAACCAGAGTCTTGGGTAATATCTGAATTTCAACTGTATACAAACCTTAGCTTACTTAGATTGCTCTTTGAACTCAATACTAGGGCTGAGCGACCCTAAATGGTAAAGTTCAGGGTCTGGAAAGTACAACTAGTGTCTGTTACTGAACCTCGAACACAGACTTTTTACTGTACACCCAGATTCGTGTTTAGGTTTGCCAGTCTAATAAAGCTTGTTGAAAGGCTGCAGTGCAGTCAATCAACTAGCATTTAGACTGTGGGCACTTCCGGAGCCATCACCGCAATGCCCAGTATGAGGGTATGTGCACACGTCAGGATTTCTTGCAGAAATTTTCTTGACAAAAAACAGACATTTCTGCCAGAAATCCGCAGGCGTGTTTTTTTGCATTTTTTCATGCGTTTTTGATGCGTTTTTGGTGTGTTTTTTGTGCGTTTTTTCCCAAATAAAAAGAATAGCGGGAAAAACGCAGAAAATCCGCAAAATTAATGAACATGCTGCTTTTTTTTTACTGCGATGCATTTTTTTCGCGGAAAAACGCATCATGTGCACAAAACATGCAGAATGCATTCTTAATGATAGGATGCATAATGTATGCATTTTTAATGAGTTTTTATAAAGTTTTTACCACGAAAAAATGTGAAAAAATCACGAAAAAGCCTGAACGTGTGCACATAGCCTGAAGGCTGGATCACGAGTGCCTAGACATTATGCTCTCATTAGTATAGAGATAGGATGCAGCTGGAGTAGGGAACAGATTCAGACTGCGCACTCTACAAAAATGTCACTGTGTGTACTCTGCAACCGATATTTATGAGATTATTCGTCTAAAAGCTGCTGTGTCTACTCTGCAAAAAATATCTGTGGGAGTACTGTGCTTTTAAGCCACTGTGCATACAATGCAACCTTCACCTGTAGGAGTACTATGCTTTCAATCCGCTGCATGTACTAAGCCAACTTGCCAGTGGGAGGACTATGCCCCCACTGTGTACTCAGCCCCCACTGGGTTATGGGAGTACTGTACCTTTAATCCGCTGTGTGTACCTCGCACCCCCCCCCCCTCCTGGGTGTATTATGCCTTTAAGCAAATTGGCATTAGCCATCTCGTTACCATTTATAGGCCAAATAAATAATTTTTCAGGACAGATGTGTGTTTTTTAGCAGTTTGGTAAACCATTAATTAGCATCAACCATCTAGTTGCCATTTATAGTCCAAAGAAATAATTTTTCAGGACTGCTTTGTATTTTTTAATAGGCTGAGAAATAAATAATTGGTATCAGCCATCTCGTTCACATTTATTTAGGCTAAAGAAATAATTTTTCAGGACCGCTCTGTGCTTTTGAATAATCTTGGAAATAAATAATTGACATCAGCCGTCTCGTTGCCATTTCTAGGCCAAATAAATAATTTTACAGGTGTGTGTTTTATAGTAGTCTGGGAAATAAATAATTGGTGTCAGCCATCTCTTTGACATTTATAGGCCAATGATATAATTTTTCAGGACCGCTATGTATTTTCTAGTAGTGTTGCCAATAAATAAATCTACTCTTCTGCCATCTCTTTGCAAATAGTGTTTAGAAAAACCACTTCCAAAAATATGGAGAACATAAAAAAGGAGACATCGAAGTGGCCATAGTGGTGCTGCTGAAGCTGCTGATGGTGGTGGTGGTGTAGCTGATGCAAGGAGAGGATATCGTCATGGGATACCTTCTATGTGCCCAAATACAACACCTTTTTCTGGTGCACGCAAGCTACAGGATGTTATACATTCTTTCATAGACCTGAATACCACTGCCCTTGCAAATCAGTCAAGCAGCCTGAGCTTCAACTCATGCAGCAGTCTTTTCTGCCTTTTGATTACTCTGCTGGTTGTGGCTCCGTGCCCCATCTACCTGGCCCTGCTTCAGAAGTGAAAGAGACTCATTGCACTGATGCACAACCACTTGTTAGGTTGGAGGATGACTAGTGCACATAGTCAGTGGACCACGGCAGTACCACTTTCCAACTGCAGTGTCTTTCTGCAGTGTTCAAATCAACGAGGAGGTTAGGGTTGAAGAGTTTGTGGAAGAAGATTCAGGGGAGGATGAGGTCCTAGAACTCGAATGGAGCAGAGGCCATCCTAGTGAGGTGCGCAGTTTGGAGGTAGAGGAGTTTGTCATGATGCCACAGCAGCACAGCAAAAGAGGGAGCAGGGTGCAAAGGCACAGGGGGCAGCCAGTAGCCTGTTTGTCGGATGCAACAGCCCACTGCCCCTCTGAAATGAGCACACAAAAAACAGCTCAAAAGAGCTCCCTTGGCCTTTCGTCAGGGAATGTGCTGCAAATAAGCAACTGGTGGTTTGCACACTGTGCTGTCAGACAAGGAAGCAAGTCATAAATATTCTGAGCCTGAGCACCACCTGTATGATGAAGCATCTGAATTCCAAGCACAATGTGCAGTGGAGTACACCCCTTAAAAAACATGACAGAGCCTCCTCCTGCTCCCTCTTCTGCTGCAGTCTTGGCCTTTTCCTCTTGCTCATGATCAACAGGGCCACCTGCCTTTCCACAAATACAGAATATGACAGCTTAATCATCACCACCACCACTACCAGTGTCAACGAGCATCTCTACATTGTCCCTTAGAAGTATTCAGCTTTCAATCCCTCAAACTCTAGAGAGAAAGAGGAAATACTCCCCTAGCCATGCATAAACCATGGTCCTGAATGACAGCATTTCAAAATGATTGGCATTTAAAATGCTGTCATTCCGATTGGTGGAGATGGACAGTTTTAAAAAGCTAATAGAGGTGGTTGTCCAGCAATACGTTGCTTCCAGCTGCCGATACTTTACAGGTGGGTCATCCCTGCTCTGAACAATCATGTTATAGACAAATCATTGGTGCACTGCTCAACACAATCAGTAACAAGGTGTCAATAACCACCGATAAGTGGACCAATAAACATGGCCAGGGATGTTACATCTCCGTAAGTGCCCACTGGGTAAATGTAGTGGCAGCTGGGACAAAGGCGGAAGGTATTGTAGTACATGTCCTACAATCACTAAAGATTGCTGGACATTTATCTGTTCAGGTTGCCTCCTCCTCTTACTCCGCTTCCTCCACTACCTCCTCATTCAGTCACAGTAAGACCTGCTCCACCAACTTCAGCACAGCCAGGGGGAAATGACAGAAGGCTGTTCTGAAACTCATCTGTTTGTGGGACAAATCCCACAATGCGCAGGAGTTGTGGACTGTGATCAAACAGTAGACGGATGAGTGGTTGGTGTCGGTAGACCTCAAGACCAGCCAGGTGGTGTGCGATAACGGGTGAAATATCGTAACAACTCTGGAACTAGCTGGTTTGACAAACATCCCTTGCATGGCGTATGTGCTTTTTTGGTGGTGCTGAGCATCCTGAAAATCTACCCACACATCGGAGCTGCTTCTGAAAGTGCAAGCAGTGAGTGGACAATTTTGCAGTTCTTACCCTGCTGCTATTCGCCTGAATGCACTGCAATGTCTCTTCTGTCTTCCCACACACTGACTGATAAGTGACATACCAATGTTGCATATGCTGGAGAGACTGTACGAGCAGCTGCATGCAATAGTGGTGTTTCAGCTGCAGTACACATGGCTGATTCGCCCTGCAGAACACCAGTTCACCACTAATGAGTGGGCTTACATGCAGGATGTGTGTGCTATCTTGTGCTGCTTTGAATATTCCACCAATATGGCAAGCACTGATAACATCATCAGCGTTACTCAGGCTTGGATTGGCCCACCGCAGAACCGGAGGATTCTCCGGTGGGCCCAGGCACTGACACCTTCTGGCATACTGGCCAGCAGCTGCCTAGGGCCCCCACTGCTCCAGGGGCCCCCAGCCAGTGGCTATGGGGCCCATGAGTCAAGGGGGCCCGCCCTGTGCCAGTAGCAGCAGCTGGAGACAGGATCCTGTCCCCGCTGCTAAAGCAAATTGAATATTCACGCTTCCCCACACCCCTATCGGCGTGGAGAGGCGTGAATACCATTTCTCTTTAATAGCGGGCAGAGTTAGCCGCAGGCTGCAGCTAACACTGCCCGCATGTAAAGCCCCACCACCGCACTACACACACGCACAAAGTACCGCACACATACACACACGCACGCAGGCACACAGACTCGCAGAGCAGCTCACCTCCCGGCATCCTGCTTCCTGTCTGAGACAGCCCACCTGGATGTCATCATCCAGCACGCTGTCTCAGTCAGAAAGCTTCCAGCGAGGAAGAGGCTGCTGGGATGAGCTGCTGCTGCAGAGAGGTGAGCTGTGCTGTGTGTGCGTGTGTGTGTGTGTGTGTTCGTGTGTGTGTGTGTGTGATGAGCTGTTGCTGTGGGAGGTGAGCTGTGCTGTGTGTTTGTGATGAGCTGCTGCTGCAGGGAGGTGAGCTGTGCTGTGTATGTGTGTGTGTGTGTGTGATGAGCTGCTGCTGCGGTGAGCTGTGCAGTGTGTGGTGAAGGACAATGATAGAGGTGATGGACAATGATGGTGAGGGGGAAGACAATGATGGAGGTGATGGGCAATGATGGTGGTGGGGGTGCAATTATGGAGGTGAGGGGAGGCAATGATGGAAGTAATGGACAATAATTTTGGGGGAGACAATGATGGAGGTGATGGGCAATGATGGTGAGAGAGGGAATGATGGAGGTGATGGGCAATGAGGGTCAACGGAGGCAATGATGGAGGTGAGGGGAGGCAATGAAGGAAGTGATGGGCAATGATGGAGGGGGAAGCAATGATGGAGGTGATGGGCAATGATGGAGGTGATAGGCAATGATGGTGGGGGAGAATATGATGGTGGGGAGGCAATGATGGAGGTGATAGGCAATTATGCAGGTGATGGGCAATGATGGTGGAGGGGGAGGCAATTATGGAGGTGATGGGCAATGATGGTGGAGGTGGGAGGCAATGATGGAGGTGATGAAATGGGCAATGTTGGTGGTGGGGGGAAGCAATGATGGAGGTGATGGGCAATGATGGTGGTGGGGGGAGGCAATGATGGAGGTGATAGGCAATGGTGGTGGGGGAGGCAATGATGGAGGTGATGGGCAATGATAGAGGTGATGGGCAATGATGGTGGCGGGGGAGATGATGATGGAGGTGATGAAATGGACAATGATGGTGGGGAGGAGGCAATGATGCAGGTGGTGGAATAGGCAGTGATGGGGTGGTGGGAGAGAATGATAAGGGTGGTGGGGAGAAGGCAATGATAGAGGTGGTGATTAGGACAATGATGAGGGTGGAGAGGGACTGCATTATACTTTATGAGGGGGCTACATTATATTCCGTGGGGGGACTGCATTCTTAGGGAACTACATTATATTATGGGGGGCTACATCATACTCTATGAGGGGGCTACAGTATACTCTATGGAGGGCTGCATTATATTCTGTGGTGGGGCTACATCATACTATATGAGGGGGCTACAGTATACTCTATGGGGGGCTGCATTATATTCTGTGGTGGGCTGCATTATACTATATGAGGGTGCTACATTATATTCTAAGGTGGGGACTGTGTTATACCTGAGGGGGTTGCAATATATTTTGTGGGGTGCTGCATTATATTTTATGAGGGGGTTACATTATATTCTGTCAGGGGGATACCCCAACCCTTGCTACATAATTAAGACGTAAACTACCTTATATTATACCCTGATATTAGTGCTTTTTACAGCATAATTGGTGGTCTTGTATCTATTTCTATATAGCTACATACTGGACCCCAAGAATTATTTTCTCTGGTGGGCCCAAGGTGCTCCAGTCTGATGCTGGCGTTACTATACAACTTAGGGCTCATCTCCACTTGTGTGAGAAAAAAACGGTCCGATTTACGGACCGAAAAAACTGATGTAACGTGTGCGATTGTCATGCGAGTGTCATGCGATTTTTAATCGCATCATCCGTTTTTACATCCGTATGACATCCGTATGCAATCCGTTTTTTTTCTCTGCAAATATTTTTATACAGTCATTTACAGGACTATTTACAGTGTTCTGTGCCACAGAATGGTAAGGTATCCGTAAAAAACGGATGGAATACGGATGGTCCGTATTCCATGCGTTTTTTTTCTCGCACCCATTGACTTGCATTGGCGAGTCTCGTCCGAGAATCTCAGCAATACGCAGCATGCTGCGATTTTTTTCTCAGCCGACACAGATTTTTCTCAGTCCGATTTCGGCTGGGAAAAAAATCGCAAATGGAGTGTCACCTATTGATTAACATTGGTCCGAGTGCAATCCGATTTTTTATCGGATTGCACTCGTCCGTTTTCCTCGCAAGTGGAGATGAGCCCTTATATGCCTGCTGGAGAGAACAATCCAGGCTATGATGGATGAGGTGTTAGCACTGGAGGAAGGGAAGCAGGAGGATCATGGCCAATTCACACCTTTATCAGGCCTGTCGTCCACACATGGCTTGGAGGGTGGGTTACTATCCCAACAGCAGCCAAGTACCCAACTGTTCAGCCGGGACAGTTTGAGAGGATGATGATGATGAGGAGATGGAAGAACCGTGCTCAGAGCAGGTTGGCACTATGTCCCACGCTCTGTGGGTGAAATTTGTAAGCTACTTCTATGGAGGTACTCTGCCCCAAGCTCTGCAAGTGTAATTCTTAATTGGACTGGCGGTAACAAGCCTCAGTCTCAGTGAGTACACTGTTAAAATTTTTATGTTATTCATTTACTTACGATTTTACCATGATTGCTATGAAGAAAATAACCCCTTTTAGTCATTTTCATACTCATTTGGTTGCAGGACAATTGTTCTGCTCTAATCCTCATTTTGCTTCCTTTTGCAGCCCCTTAGCCCTTACTCCAACCATTTTACAGCCATTTTACAGCACTGAAGTTTGGGTCCCCTTTGACTTGAATGGGGTTTGGAGTCCAGGGTCAAGTTCGGTTGAAATTCAGGTCCCGAATCAGACTTTTTAAAAAGTTTTCCCGAACCCGACAATCCCGAATAGGGTTGAGCGACTTTTACTTTTTCAGGATCGAGTCGGGTTTCGCGAAACCCGACTTTGTCAAAAGTCGGGTCGGGTGAAATCGGCCGATCATTGCAAAAAGTCGGGGGGCTGACTGAAACACGAAACCCAATGCAAGTCAATGGGGAATATAAGTCGACAGTGAGTGGAGGACAGAAAAACACCTACAGAGCCCATTTTAATGTCAAAAACATCAATTCTTGTTACTTAAGCTTGTCAATCTTAATTAACCTTATAATAATAGTTAGGTATTGAAAATTGGGGGTCATTTGGTTAAAGTTGTGGGGGGGGGGGGATGACTAGCTCAATTTTTTCTTGGGCCCAGGAAATGTGGAATATGTCACGGCGGTGGAGCAGGGAGAGGTAAGTATTTCAACTTTGCAAGTGCTGTGATCCAGAGCAAGCAGGGGGGCCCAATCGTTCGCATTGGAACTGACACAGGGCTCCTCAAAGTACGGCGTTGTGTTTGACGGCGGGGGCGCCTCCCACCGGCAGTGACACTTTTGCGCACTATGACGGGCCCTGTGACAGTGACGTCGCCAACGAGTATGCCCCCCCACCTGATGAAGGAACCTGCACTTTCATATGCACCTTCCTCTTTGTCCCCGTGTAAGGTGGTATAGTATGCGGGAAGGGGGACCTGACTTTCAGCAGAGTCAGATTCTGGCTGTGTAGAGTGCAAGGGGAATGTAGTGGTCTGGGTCAATGTACCAGCAGACCCATCAAGCAGTGGCTGGGTAATAGGCAGGATGAGGAGGAAACACAGATATAGGCCCAAAATAAAAAAGGAGGCTAAAAGCAGAAAAAAATTGGTAAAAGGAGTAAACAGGCAGCATTGCTTTGTTCAGTGGAAGACAACAACAAGCAGCAGCAGACACTGTGAGTAGGGCCCAACCAAACTAGTAGGGCAAATACAGTTTCAAATTCTAAATACAGGCCGAAAGCCTGTAGATTGAAACTCATCTTTGTTTCTTTGAGGAAACCAAGAGGCAGCAGCAGATGTCACTAGGCCCAAACCAAGAACCAGGCCAAATGCAGTTTCATATTGTTGATAGAGGCCGAAAGCCTGTAGATTCAAACTCAGCTTTGTTTCTTTGAGGAAACCAAGAGGCAGCAGCAGACATCACTAGGCCCAAACCAAGAACCAGGGCAAATGCAGTTTCATATTGTTGATAGAGGCTGAAAGCCTGTAGATTGAAACTCAGCTTTGTTTAGTAGCGGTAGAGTGGGCGCACCCACCTGTCCAGGCAAATGGCACTTGCACAGGTGCTTGCGCCAAGTGGTGACCACGGTCCTGTGGGGGGAGTCAGCCCATTTAGGGAGGTATAAAAATGGCCTATGGTGGACATTCAGCAGCTGCAAATGGAGGAATTGGCAAAGTCAGTAAGAGGAGGGCAAAAGCGAGTCATTTATCACCCAAGCTACGTGTCAGCAGGGGAAGGTGGGGCAAAAGAATTGGCAATCCATGATTGGCTCATTTTAATGAAGGTTAGATCATCTACATTTTGGGTAGCCAGACGTGTCCTCTTTTCGGTCAGTATTGAACCAGCAGCACTGAAGACTCTTTCTGAAAGCACACTGGCAGCAGGGCAAGCGAGCTCCTGTAATGCATATTCTGCCAATTAGGGCCAGGTGTCTAGTTTAGATGCCCAGTAATCAAAGGGGAATGACCTGTGAGGGAGAACATCGATAAGGGATGAAAAATAGTTTGTAACCATACTGGACAAATGCTGTCTCCTGTCATTTTGAATAGATGCAGCAGTCCCTGTTGTGTCAGCGGTCATTGAAAAATCACTCCACAACCTTGTCAGAAAACCCCTCTGTCCAACGCCACTTCGGATTTCTGCACCTCTAGCACCTCTGCCATGTTGCCCCCTACGGCAAGTGTGAGGACCATCACAACCTCTGTGTGCTGGGAATGCCTGAACCAAACGGTCTACAAGAGTTGCTTGTTTGGTAGCCAATATTTGCTCAAGGTTCTCATGTGGCATGATGTTTTGCATTTTCTCTTTATAGCGTGGATCCAGGAGGCAGGCCAACCAGTAATCTTCATCGGTCATCATTTTGACAATGCGGGTGTCCCTTTTTAGAATACGCAAGGCATACTCAGCCATGTGGGCCAATGTTCCTGGTGTCAATTCACTGGTCCTGCTGGGTTGAGGAGCACTTTCTTGGAAATCCACATCACAAGTGTCCCGCAAGAAACCTGTACCTGACCTTGCAACGCCACCAGTTTCAAGTGGCCCCTGAGAAGCATCCTCCTCCCATACATAGTCATCCCCATCATCCTCCTCCTCATCCTCTTCGACCGCCACCTCATCCTGGACAGTTCCCTGACCAGACAATGGCTGACTGTCATCAAGGATTCCCTCCTCCTCGGCTGCAGACGCTAGCTCCTTGATGTCCGTCAAACTTTGCATCAGCAGACGCATAAGTGGGATGCTCATGCTTATGATGGCGTCGTCTGCACTTGCCAGCCGTGTGCATTCCTCGAAACACTGAAGGACTTGACAGAGGTCTTGTAGCTTGGACCACTGCACACCAGACAACTCCATGTCTGCCATCCAACTGCCTGCTCGTGTATGCGTATCCTCCCACAAATACATGACAGCACGCCTCTGTTCACACAGCCTCTGAACCATGTGCAATGTGGAGTTCCACCTTGATGCAACGTCGATAATTAGGCGGTGCTGTGGAAGATTGAGCGATCGCTGATGGTTCAGCATACGGCTGGAGTGTACGGGCGACCGGTGGATGTGCGAGCAAAGTCTTCGCACCTTCAGGAGCAGGGCTGGTAACTCTGGATAATTTTTAAGAAAGCACTGCACCACCAGGTTCAAAGTGTGAGCCAGGCAAGGTATGTGTTTGAGTTGTGAAAGGGCTATGGCAGCCATAAAATTCCTTCCATTATCACTGACTACCTTGCCTGCCTCAAGATGTACACTGCCCAGCCATGACTGAGTTTCTTGCTGCAAGAACTCGGCCAGAACTTCCGCGGTGTGTCTGTTGTCGCCCAAACACTTCATTTCAAACACGGCCTGCTGACGCTTCCCACTAGCTGTTCCGTAATGGGACACCTCGTGTGCAACAATGGCAGCTGCGGATAGAGTGGTCGTGCGACAGCGCTCTTTGGATGAGCTTTCGCTTCTGGAGGAGGAGGAGGAGGAGGTGGGGTGGCGAACGTCTACAGCCAACTGTTTCCTAGATCGTGGGCTAGGCAGAACTGTCCCACTATTGCTGTCCCCTGTGGACCCTGCATCCACGACATTAACCCAGTGTGCCGTGATGGACACGTAACGTCCCTGGCCATGCCTACTGGTCCATGCATCTGTTGTGAGGTGCACCTTCACACTGACAGACTGCCTCAGTGCATGGACAATGCGGTCTTTGACATGCTGGTGGAGGGCTGGGATGGCTTTTCTCGCAAAGAAGTGGCGACTGGGTAGGTCATAGCGTGGTACTGCTTCGCTTTCAACCAACCGGTAGGGCATTATCTCTGACTAGATAAGTCTGGCAATGTGGGCGTTCAAACCCTTTGTATGCGGATGACAGGATGAGTACTTTTGTTTCCTAACAAGAGTCTCTTCTAGGGTGAGCTGGACTGGGGAGCTGCCTATGGTGGAACTAGCAGTGGTGGTGGTTGTGCACATGGCAGATTGAGAGTGAGTTGGTGATGTTGGCCTACATACAGTGTTTCCTACCAATAACCTTCTGACTCCCTGACTGCTTTGGCCTAGCGACGATCCCTCCACATTTGCTGCTGGTGTCCTAACCAGTGGGCTTACAGTGAGGGAAGCAATGTTGCAGTGCTGACTAACTTCATTCAGACCTGGTGCACCAACGGTACGGGATGTTAGGTAGTTAGTCCAGGCTTGCAAGTGCATGCTGTTTAAATGTCTACGCATGCACGTTGTATTTAAATTGTTAAGAATCTTCCCTCTGCTAAAGGTCTTTGAGCATTTTTTACAGATCACTTTTGACTGATCATTGGGATCTTGGTCAAAAAAATGCCACACTGCACTCTTCCTACTATGGAATTCCTTTTCAGACATTGCACGCTGTGCAACTTTCACAGGATGGCCATGCTGTCCTAAAACTGGTTTTGTCAAACGTTTTTTGCCTTATACGCGCCTGCCAGATGACAGGTGTTGCGATGTAGATTGTAGATTGGTGCTGCTGCGGAAAACCCTCCTCCGCTTCTGAGCTAGTGGCAGCGCCACCCTCTTCCCCCAATGGCTGCCAATCTGGGTCAACAACTGGGTCATCTATCACCTCCTCCTCCTCAATGTCATGTGCACCTTCCTGTTATGACCTGGTGGTTAGGAGCACCCGGCACGACCTGATAGTTAAACTCACACAGGACGAGTTCTGGGATGTGGGAGCTCTGCTGACCGCAAGCCCTAATCCTATCACACGCACTAGAAATAGCCGTGGAGTGTTCCTGACTCTCCCTAGATGCCTCTTCACAGCCTCAGAGCTAGCTAGCCCTAGAGATAGAAAATAAAGCCTACCTTGCCTCAGAGAAATTCCCCAAAGGAAAAGGCAGCCCCCCACATATATTGACTGTGAGTAAAGATGAAAGTCACAAATGCAGAAATGAAACAGGTTTCAGCAAAGGGAGGCCAAACTTACTAAACAGACAGAGGATAGGAAAGGTATCTTTGCGGTCAGCACACAACTACAAAAGACCACGCAGAGTGTGCAAAAAGACCTCCACACCGACTCACGGTGCGGAGGTGCCACTCTGCATCCCAGAGCTTCCAGCTAGCAAGACAAAATCATGATAACCAGCTGGACAAGGAAACAATGAACAAATAATAACTATCAGGAACTTAGCTTCTGCTGGAGAAGACAGGTCACCAGAAAGATCCAAGAGCGAACTGAACCAATGCAGGAACATTGACAGCTGGCATGGAGTAACGATCTGAGTGGAGTTAAATAGAGCAGCCAACCAAAGGATAAACCACGTCACCTGTGTAAGGAACCTCAGAAGCAGCAGCTTCACTGACAGCCACCAGAGGGAGCCCATAGACAGAACTCGCCGAAGTACCATTCACGACCACAGGAGGGAGTTCGACAACAGTGTCACCATGTAAGGTGCTATAGCGTTCGGGACAGGGCACCATAGTCTCATCAGGGTCAGATTCTGGCTCAGCAAACAGCGAGGGCAATGTAGTGATCTGACTCGATGGAACAGCATCATAATCTAGCTGTGGCTGTGCATCAGTGCACTCCATGTCCGATTCTTCTTGTAATGGGCAGGGTACAATTTCCCTTTCTAACCCAGGCACGGTATGCGTAAAGAGCTCCATGGAGTAACCTGTTGTGTCGCCTGACGCATCCTTCACTTTTGGTTTGGGAGAAGGACACAAGAAAACGTCTTGTTCCTGACCGGGAGCATCCACTGACGACTGGCTGCTGTGACATTTTGAACTTTGGGAAGAGGAGGCCAAAGAGCTAGAGGCTGAGTCAGCAAGGAAAGCCAAAACTTTTTCCTGCTGCTCCGGCTTTAAAAGGTGTTTTCCTACTCCCAGGTATGGGAGCCTTCGAGGCCTTGTGTAGCCAGACGATGACGCAGGCTCAACACCTCCAGCCTTAGGTGCTACTGTGCTTTTGCCACTACCACCAGATGCAGCACCCCCATCAGTACCAGCTGACAACCCCCGCCCACGGCCTCTTCCACCAGACTTCCTCATTTTTGGGGGGAGACACAGAACCACAACTCTGGCCCAGTGGTATATCAGTAAACTATGAACGTGCCAGAAAGTGGCTGCCTGATATATACGACACACTAGCAGTACAGCAGAATATACACTGTGTGTGAATTTTAATCTCCCTTTTTTTGGGGGGAGACACAGAAGCACAACTCTGGCCCAGTGGTATAACAGTAAACTATGAACGTGCCAGAAAGTGGCTGCCTGATATATTCGACACACTAGCAGTACAGCAGAATATACACTGCGAATTTTAATCTCCCTTTTTTTGGGGGGGAGACACAGAACCACAACTCTGGCCCAGTGGTATAACAGTAAACTATGAACGTGCCAGAAAGTGACTGCCTGATATATATGACACACTAGCAGTACAGCAGAATATACACTGTGTGCGAATTTTAATCTCCCTTTTTTTGGGGGGGAGACACAGAAGCACAACTCTGGCCCAGTGGTATAACAGTAAACTATGAACGTGCCAGAAAGTGGCTGCCTGATATATGCGACACACTAGCAGTACAGCAGAATATACACTATGTGCAAATTTTAATCTCCCTTTTTTTGGGGGGGAGACACAGAAGCACAACTCTGGCCCAGTGGTATAACAGTAAACTATGAACGTTGCAGAAAGTGGCTGCCTGATATATACGACACACTAGCAGTACAGCAGAATATACACTGTGTGCGAATTTTAATCTCCCTTTTTTTTTGGGGGGGGGGGGAGACACAGAACCACAACTCTGGCCCAGTGGTATAACACAACACTATGAACGTGCCAGAAAGTGGCTGGAATTATTATTTAAAAAAATAAAAATAACAAGCTCCCTACAATGAGCTCAGGACAAGTATGGCAGCAATAAAAAGGACTGCTTAACACAAAAATGTGGACAAATAAACAAGATAGGTAACTGTGCAGAAAGGAGCAACAGGAATTTTGCTTTAAAAAAAGCAGTTGGTTTGCACAGCACCGTGCACACAGCTATGCAGCTGCTGCACTAAATTACAACCTCCACTGTCCCTGCACAAAAAGGTGGTGTGGGACAGTGAAAATCGCTCCAGCACAAGCGGTTTGGGGGTTTATATTTCCTCCCTAACTCTATCCCTGCTTCTGACTAACTGCAGCAACACCTCTCCCTATGCTCAGATCGGCTACAGATATTCACTATGCTGTTTGGTGATATGGTGTGTATCACACTCAACATGGACCAGAGGAAGCAAAGGAAAGAGGTGTCTCAGGAGAATAGAAAGAAAATTATAGACAGTATATGTTATAGGTAAAAGTTATAAGACCAGTTGCACATATTATTCAGAAATTTAAGATCCATGGGACAGTAGCCAACCAACCTGGATGTGGCTGCAGGAGGAAAATTGATGACAAATCAAAGAGATGGATAATACAAATGGTAACAAAAGAGCCCAGAAAAACTTCTAAACAGATTAAATGTGAACGTTAAGCTCAAGAATCATCAGTGTCAGATCGCATCATCCGTCATTGTATGAACCAAAGTGAACTTCATGGGAGATGACCAAGGAGAACACCATTGTTGAAAAAAAATCATAAAAAAGCCAGACTGGAATTTGCCAAACTACATGTTGACAAGCCACAAAGCTTCTGGGAGAATGTCCTATGAACAGGTGAGACAAAAATGGAACTTTTTGGAAAGGCACATCAGCTCTTTGTTCACAGACAGAAAAATGAAGCAAAACAAGTAAAGAACACTGTCCCTACTGTGAAACATGGAGGAGGCCCTGTTATGTTCTGGTGCTACTTTGTTGAATCTGGCACAGAGTGTCTAGAATCTGTGAAGAGTACAATGAAATCTCAAGACTATAAAGGGATTCATTCATTCATGCATTCAGTGTCCCCCATTATTCTCCTGCGCAGGCATACTTCTCTCTGCCTTGCAGTAGGCATAGACAAGTACTGTTGTGTGCATGTGTAGGTAAAGGCCAAAGAACACCTATGACCTGTAGGAAAGCCAGCACACTAGAGTGCTTTGCTATGCCCTGTAGACACTGTAGACATCATCCACACGAAGCAGGGAAGGATGTTGGCGATTGCAAAAAGAGAGGAGGTGAAAGATCAAGACCAGAGACACCCATTGGACTTGACCACAAATTTTGTGAGTATCATAAAAAACAGTTTTTGGCTTTGCAGAGCAGATTGAGGACATACAGAAGTACAGAATGCTCATATAGTCATTGCAAACGGAATGAGCTACTTCAAGTGTTTATTTCTCTTAATGTTGATGATTATGGCTTATAGCCAATGAAAACCCTAAAATCATTGTCTCAGTAAATTATAATAATTAACAAAAGCCACCTGCAAACGCTTCCTGAGCATTTAAAAAGGTCCCTAAGTCACTATCAGTAGGTTTCACAATCATGGGGGAGACTGATAACTTGATAGATGTCCAGAAGGCAGTCATTGACACACTCCAGAAGGAGGGTAAACCAAGAAAGATCATTGCTAAAGAAGCTGGTTGTTCATAGAGTGCTGTATCCAAGCATATTAATGGAAGATTGAGTGAAAGGGAAAAGTGTGGTAGAAAAAGATGCACAAGCAACCGGGATAACCGCAGCATTGAAAGGATTGTTAAGAAAGGGCCATTCTAACATTTGGTAGAGATTCACAAGGAGTGGACTGTGCTGGAGTCAATGCTTCAAGAGCCACCACACACAGATGTATCCAGGACATGGGCTACAAGTGTTGCATTCCTAGTGTCAAGCCACTCATGACCAATAGACAATGTCAGAAGCGTCTTTCCTGTGCCAAGGAGAAAAAGATTTGGTCTGAGTGGTCCAAGGTGTTGCTTTCAGATTAAAGTAAATTTTGCATTTCATTTGAAAATCAAGGTCCCAGAGTCTGGAGAAAGAGTGGAGAGGCACACAATCCAAGCTGCTTGAGGTCGTGTGAAGTTTCCACAATAAGTGATGTTTTGGGGAGCCATGTCATCTGCTGATGTAGGTCCGCTGTGTTTTATCAAGACCAAAGTCAGTGCATTTTAGAGCACTTCATGCTTCCCTCTGCTGACAAGCTTTTTGTAGATGGAAATTTCATTTTCCAGCAGTAATTGGCACCTGTCTACGCTGCCAAACGTATCAATACCTGGTTTAAAAATAACAGTATCACTGTGCTTGATTGACCAGCAAATTCGCCTGACCTTAACACCATAGAGAATCTATGGGGTATTGACCATAGAGAATCTATGGGGTATTGTCAAGAGGAAGATGAGAAACTCCAGTCCCAACAATGCAGATGAGCTGAAGGCTGCAATCAAAGCAACCTGGGCTTCCATAACACCTCAGCATTCTACAGGCTGATCGCCTCCATGCCACACCGCATTGGTGCAGTTATTGATGCAAAAGGAGCACGAACAAGTATTGAGCGCATTTACTGAACATACAGTTATATGAAAAAGTTTGGGCACCCCTATTAATCTTAAGCTTAATGTTTTATAAAAAATTTTTTTTGCAACAGCTATTTCAGTTTCATATATCTAATAACTGTTGGACACAGTAATGTTTCTGCCTTGAAATGAGGTTTATTGTACTACCAGAAAATGTGTGATCTGCATTCAAACAAAATTTGACAGGTGCATAAGTATGGGCACCCCACCAGAAAAGTGACATTAATATTTAGTAGATCCTCCTTTTGCAAAAATAACAGCCTCTAGTCGCTTCCTGTAGCTTTTAATGAGTTCCTGGATCCTGGATGAAGGTATTTTTGACCATTCCTCTTTACAAAACAATTCCAGTTCAGTTAAGTTTGATGGTCGCCGAGCATGAACAGCTCTCTTCAAATGATCCCAAAGATGTTCAATGATATTCAGGTCTGGGGACTGGGATGGCCATTCCAGAACAGGGTAATTGATCCTCTGCATGAATGCCTGAGTAGATTTGGAGCGGTGTTTTGGATCATTGTCTTGCTGAAAGATCCATCCCCTGCGTAACTTCAACTTTGTCACTGATTCATGAATATTAGTGTCAAGAATCTGCTGATACTGAGAGGAATCCATGCGTCCCTCAACTTTAACAAGATTCCTGATGCTGGCATTGGCCACACAGCCCCAAAGCATGATGGAACCTCCACCATATTTTACTGTGGGTAGCAAGTGTTTTTCTTGGAATGCTGTGTTTTTTGGCCGCCATGCATAACGCCTTTTTGTATGACCAAACAACTCAATCTTGGTTTCATCAGTCCACAGGACCTTCTTCCAAAAAAGGCTTCTCCAAATGTGCTTTTGCATACCTCAGCCAACTCTGTTTGTGGTGTGCTTGCAGGAATGGCTTCTATCGCATCACTCTCCCTTACAGCTTCTCCTTGTGCAAAGTGCGTTGTATAGTTGACCGAAGCACAGTGACACCATCTGCAGCAAGTTGATGCTGCAGCTCTCTGGAGGTGGTCTGAGGATTGTCCTTGACTGATCTCACCATTCTTCTTCTCTGCCTTTCTGATATTTTTCTTGGCCTGCCACTTCTGGCCTTAACAAGAACTGTACCTGTGTTCTTCCATTTCCTTACTATGTTCCTCACAGTGGAAATTGACAGGTTAAATCTCTGAGACAGCTTTTTGTATCCTTCCCCTGAACAACTATGTTGAATAATCTTTGTTTTCAGATCATTAGACCGTTGTTTTGAGGAGCCCATGATGCCACTCTTCAGAGGAGATTCAAACAGGAGAACAACTTGCAAGTGGCCACTTTAAGTAGCTTTTCTCATGATTGCATACACCTGGCTATGAAGTTCAAAGCTCAATGAGGTTAGAAAACCAAAAAAAGTACTTTAGTAAGTCAGTAAAAAGTAGGTAGGAGTATTTAAAACAAGAAATTGATAAGGGTGCCCATAATTATGCACCTGTCAAATTTTGTTTGAATGCAGATTGCACATTTTCTGTTAGTACAATAAACCTCAGTTCAAGGCAGAAACATTACTGTGTCCAACATTAGATATATGGACACAGTAATGTGTAGATATATGAAACTGAAATAGCTGTTTCAAAAAAAAAAAAATTAAAACATTAAGCTTAACCCTGCTGTTCTGTTGGTCAAAAATGACCGACTTTGAACTTCAATATTCTTTAAAATATTCAAGATGCGGCTCTGAAACCCGTGGCCGACCGACCCATCCTTATTTAAGTCAATCAACCACAAGTTTCAGAACCGCATCTTGAACACCCCAAAAAATACCAAAGTTCAAAATAGGTCTCCCCAGACCGAACAGAACAGCAGGGTTAAGATTATTAGGGGTGCCCAAACTTTTTCATATAACTGTATATTTCAGTAGGACAACATTTCAGATTTTAAAATGATTTTTCAAGCTGGTGTTATAAAGTATTCTAATTTGCTGAGATAATGACTTTTCGGTTTTCATTGGCTATAAGCCATAATCATCAACATTAACAGAAATAAACACTTAAAATAGATCACTTTGTGATGACTCTATAAAATATATGAGTTTCACTTTTTGTATTGAAGAACTGAAAAAATTAACTTTTTTGATGATATTTTAATTTTGTGAGAAGCACCTGAATATCAGTTGTCAGAGTGTTATATTAGTGAACTAAATTTACCCAAAGATAATTGCCATTGGAAAAAAAAACCGAGTACGGAAAAAATACAAAAATATTATCTTATAATTCAATTATTTATTACTATTACTAGGTAAATGCATATAGGCAAATCTAAGGGGTATCCTAATTTTGCACAAAAATAGATTTTCTGACAATTTTCTGCCTGTTATATTTACATTGGCTATTTGCGGAACTTACTTTTCCTTGAATTCAGAGAACGGATATTTGTTGTAGTCTCCGCACAGTTCATTGCCCTCACTTATGTACTTTTTCATTTCTTCACTCAGCTGTGCTTTCTGAAATAGAGGACAGATGTTTCATTTGTCAAGAATTCCTTAAGGGCTGCATATATAGCCATTTATCTGACAAAATCTTATGTTAGTGAGATTTTTCGCAGTTTAAAGACAGTTTTGAAAAAATAACATTTGTCAGAGAGGAATCCCTAACTTGGGGCTCTTAGAGCGACAAAAGCTTGATAAGACTACTGAACTTTTACAAAGTCAAGATGTGCTTCATTGCCTTTGTGTTTTTCTCAGATTTATGTTTGAACTTAAGTGCTAACAAACATTTAAATTGAAACTTAAATTGTAAAATCTGTAACTGAGCCCAACACTTTCCCTACCTACCATGTGTTACTTATATAATTTGTGTCTTTTTATGAGTCAATGAGCCCAAGGATCTAGTTTTCAATTGCAACTGTTTCCAGATTATCATCCATGCTAAAGGTGCTTAATACATGTAATATTTTTTAATTGTTAAAAGTGATCCAGTCATTTCCAGAAATGTTATTTACCTTCATATATAGGGTTAGTCTACAATTAAAGCACTAAACCAGCGCCTTTTTTTTCTCACCGCTGGACTGCATGTTAAAATGTAAGCCTCACTGCCAGAAACATCACTTAAAGTCCTACATAGGGCATGTTATGTCTCCGTACAACTAATAAAATACACCTTAATGTCTCAGTTAAATGTTTTAGAGGTTGTGATGTATTAGGTGAAACACATATGGTGGCTCTGTCAACATGTAAAAACCTTTTGAATTCATGTTAAAGCCTAAATTTCAAGAGTCACAGAAAGGTCCACCCAGTGTTGTCCCACTGTCATATTATTTGGAGACTAGCTGAAGAGCCCGGTGTTGCCTGGGCATAGTAAATATCTGTGGTTAGTTATAGCACGTCACTTCTCTTATTTTCCCATCACTCCTCTCATTTTCCCAATCACATCTTTAATTTTCCCCCTCACATCTCTCATTTTCTCCCTCACACCTCTCATTTTCTCCCTCACTCCTCATTCCCGCCTAACACTTGTCATTTCGACCTCACATCTGTCATTTTCCGATCACTACACTATTTTCCCTCACTCCTCTCATTTTGCACTCACACCTTTTCATTTTCACCTCACACCTCTCATTTTCACCTCAGTATATACATGTTTGTCATCTCCTTTATATATAGTATACACCTGTATGTCATCTCCTGTATATAGTATATACCTGTATGTCATCTCCCCTGTATATAGTATATACCTGCTGTGTGTCATCTCCCCTGTATATAGTATATAGCTGTATGTCCTCTCCTCCTATATATAGTATATACCTGTATGTCATCTCCTTCTATATATAGTATATACCTGTATGTCATCTCCTCCTGTATATAGTATATACATGTGTGTCATCTCCCCTGTATATAGTATATATCTGTGTGTCATCTCCTCCTGTATATAGTATATACCTGTATGTCATCTTCTATATAAAGCATATACCTGTATGTCATCTCCTCCTGTATATAGTATATACCTGTAGGTAATCTGCTCCTGTATATAGTATGTACCTGTGTGTCATCTCCTCCTGTATATAGTATATACCTGTATGTCATCTCCTCCTGTATATAGTATGTACCTGTATGTCATCTCCTCCTCTATATAGTATATACCTGTGTGTCATCTCTCCTGTATATAGTATATATCTGTGTGTCATCTCCCCTGTATATAGTATATACCTGTGTGATCTCCTGTATTAGACCTCGTTAACACGTTATTTGCTCAGTATTTTTACCTCAGTATTTGTAAGATAAATTGGCAGCCTGATAAATCCCCAGCCAACAGGAAGCCCTCCCCCTGGCAGTATATATTAGCTCACACATACACATAATAGACAGGTCATGTGACTGACAGCTGCTGTATTTCCTATATGGTACATTTGTTGCTCTTGTAGTTTGTCTGCTTATTAATCAGATTTTTATTTTTGAAGGCTAATACCAGACTTGTGTGTGTTTTAGGGCGAGTTTCGTCTGTCAAGTTGTGTGTGTTGAGTTGTGTGTGGCGACATGCATGTAGCGACTTTTGTGAGATGAGTTTTTTGTGGCAACATGCGTGTAGCAACTTTTTGTGTGTTGAGTTGCATGTGACAGGTTAGTGTAGCAAGTTGTGTGCGGCAAGTTTTGCGCATGGCGAGTTTTGCGCGTGGTGAGTTTTATGTCTGGTGCCTTTTGAGTATGTGCAAGTTTTGTGTGAAGCAACTTTTGCAAGTGTTGCAAATTTTGTGCATGTGGCAATTTTTCCGCGTGTGCAAGTTTTGCGTGTGGCGAGTTTTCCATGAGGTGAGTTTTGCACTTGTGGCGAGTTTTGCGTGAGCCTAGTTTTTGCATGTGGCGAGTTTTGCGCGTGGCGAGTTTTGAGTGGCGACTTTTGTGTTTCGACTTTTATGTGGCGAGGTTGGTGTATGTGTGGTGAAATGTGTGCTGAGGGTGGTATATGTGTTCAAGCACGTGGTAGTGTGTGGCGCATTTTGTGTGTGTGTTCATATCCCCATTTGTGGTGAGTATCCCATGTCGGGGCCCCAACTTAGCAACTGTACAGTTTATACTCTTTTGTGCCATCGCTCTCATTCTTTAAGTCCCCCTTGTTCACATCTGGCAGCTGTCAATTTGCCTCCAACACTTTTCCTTTCACTTTTCCCCATTATGTAGATAGGGGAAAAATAGTTTGGTGAATTGGAAAGCGCGGAGTTAAAATTTCACCTCACAACATAGCCTATGACGCTCTCAGGGTCCAGACGTGTGACTGTGCAAAATTTTGTTTCTGTAGCTGCGACGCCTCCAACACTTTTCCTTTCACTTTTTTCCCCATTATGTAGATAGGGGCAAAATTGTTTGGTGAATTGGAAAGCGCGGGGTTAAAATTTCACCTCACAACGTAGCCTATGACGCTCTCAGGGTCCAGACGTGTGACTGTGCAAAATTTTGTTGCTGTAGCTGCGACGCTTCCAACACTTTTCCTTTCACTTTTTTCCCCATTATGTAGATAGGGGCAAAATTGTTTGGTGAATTGGAACGCGCGGGGTTAAAATTTCACCTCACAACATAGCCTATGACGCTCTCGGGGTCCAGACGTGTGACTGTGCAAAATTTTGTGGCTGTAGCTGCAACGGTGCAGATGCCAATCCCGGACATGCACACATACACACACACACACACATTCAGCTTTATATAGTAGATAAACCAAATGGAATAGCTTCAAAATGGAAGTCTATTTGTCAATACAAATGGTTAAAGAGTCAATATGATAATGTAATATGAAATAATTGATGATATTAAAACTTACATATTAGAGCTTATTCTAAGTATATGGATATCATACATGGGCCTCCAACATGACCAAAACTACATTTTCACCATGATTACTATGATGAAAGATTGTTTTGCATACTCATCAATTTACTTTAATCTAAAAATAATTGGATGTGGGTAACCCCCTTTTCTAAAACTGTTCATATTCTCTGGTTTATTCTTTTGAAAAGTTTATTTTATATTGTATATTTTAATTTTTTGTTTTAAGACTCACAACAAAATAAAAATGTACATATTGTATTTTGAACAACATATTTTGATCCCCTGTGAAGGGATTATTTGTTGTATAATTGTTGAGTTTACATTGACATATAAAAGTTTGGGCACCTCTTGTCAAAAATTACTGTTATTATGAACAGTTAAGCAATTTGAAGATGAGTGATCTCTAAACGGTCTAAAGTTAAAGATAACACATGTCCTTTGTATCTTAGGCAAAAAAATATATATAGCCATATATTACATTTTAAAAATTACAAAAAGGAAAATGTGCTGATGCAATATTTTGGGCAATTTGTGTGCTCAGATAACATTGACCAAGATTTCAGACCTTAATTAGCCTGTTAGGGTTATGAATTGTTGACTATCATTGTTAGGAAAAGCCAGGTGATACAAATTTCCCAGCTTTATAAAAACCCAGCCTCCTCTAAATTTGTGCCAAAAAACAGTAGTCATGGGTTCTTCTAACCAATAGCCTAGCACTCTGAAAATTAAAATGGTGGAGGACCACCAGTTAACATAGCTAACATAGCTAATATAAATTAATGCAAGTCTCCTGGTCCAGATGAATTACATTTTAGCAGAGGAAATTGCTCAGCCACTCCTCATAATCTTTGAAAATTCTTGGAGAACAGGAGAAGCCCCAGGAGACTGGAAAAGAGCAAGGGGTGAGAAGGTGGACCCAGGGAATTGTAGCCTTGTGAGCCTGGCTTCTATGTCAGTAAAGATCTTTAAACAAATATAAAATATAAAACAACATGTATGCAAGTACTTGGATAAGAATTAAGTGATTAACCAGAACAATCATATATTTTTCACTAATAAGTAATGTCAGACTAACTTAATTTCCTTCTATGACAGAATCACTGACTGGGTGGATCAGGGAAATGCAGTAGATATAGTAAATCTTGACTTCAGCAAAGTATTTGACAAACTATCTCATACCATCCTTATTGAAAAATGACCAAGTATGGAATGAACAAGGCAACTGTTAGGTGGATTCATAACTGGATTAAAAACTGGCTTAGTGACCGAACCCAAAGAGTGGTCATAAATGGCTGCACATCCAGTTGGAAGAATGTCTCAAGTGAATCAAGGTACCACAGGGCTCTGTCCTTGGCCCTGTGTTATTCAACATTTTTATCAATTATTTAGATGAAGGAATTGAGAGTAAAGTGATTAATTTGCTGATGACACAAATCTAGGAGGGATACCTAATACTAGAGAAGGGAGAGAGGATTAAAAAAGATTTAAACAAACTATAATTGTGGGCAGCAGCTAACAATGATTTTTAAAAGGGAGAAATTCACAGTCTTACATCTGGCAAGAAAAATGAAAAAAAAGCATATACACAAAGCATAGACATATGACCACTCTTTGGGTCCGGTCACTAAGCCAGTTTTGAATCCAGTGTAGGGTGGGAACTCCCACTTGATCTCAGCATCTGACTCAGGGCGTCCTCAGGTGCGGGCTCAAAAGCCACCGAGGGTCAGAGCGGGATCAATCACCAGCATAGTAGGGGTGAATTGCAGGGATCCCACTAGTATCCATTTGCTGCACCCTGTAACTGCTAACAGGGCACAGTGTTACCTTTATTCCCTGTGACTCTGTGAAGCAACAGAGTTCGCTCCTATACAGACTGGGTGACAGAACCAGTGTCTATTCTGGCGCAGTACCGCCATATAGTGCCGCCATTAACTAGCAGCAGGTTCCACTCTTGCACGGAAGACCCCGGGCTGCGAACGCACCTTTACTGTCATTATATTTACTTGGTGCATTCCGCCGGCCCTAACAGCGTAGGACTGAAGCAGCATTGGGAAGAGCAGAAGACGGTGGCTAAGAAGTATATTACTTTGTGCCGAGAACATGCATTATCCCTGTGATTCTGGTGGTAAAATAAAAGCAAAATGTGGGAGTGATGCTTTGCTCTAAAGAATTTGTGAATAACTAGATATTAGTTTTATTTCTGAAATCTTATAGCATTTTATGCATATTATTAAAATATGTTTTCTGTGGCATAACCATGCTACCAATCTAACAGCCAACTTACAAGTTTGGTCACAGCAGTTTTGGTCTCTTCAATTTTTCCTATCTTTATAAAAATCAAAGCAGGAACAAATCCTACCAGCAAGAACATAAAATGCACTTAATCCTGAAGCTGAGATCCATATCCCATACAGGAAACATATTGACTCAGAAGTATAAGACCAACGTTTTCAGAAGTTGGGTGATAGAAGAAATCTAAAAGTTAAAAACTAAACTGTTCTCTTCTTGTGAACTATAACCAAAATATCTACCATATATTCTCGAGTATAAGCCGATATTTTCAGCCCAAATTTTTGGGCTGAAAGTGCACCTCTCGGCTTATACTTGAGTCACGGTGGGCGGCAGGGTCGGCAGGTGAGGGGGAGAGGGCGCTGAGGCATACTCACCTAGTCCCGGCGCTCCTGACGCTGCCCCTGCCCGTCACACTGTCTTCGGGTGCCGCAGCTCTTCCCCTGTTCAGCGGTCATGTGGGACTGCTCATTAGAGAAATGAATATGGACTCCACTCCCATAGGGGTGGAGCCACATATTCATTCCTCTGAGCGGTGCCAGTGACCGCTGACAGGAAGAGCTGCGGCACCCGAAGACAGTGTGATGGGCAGGGGCAGCGTCAGGAGCGCCGGGACTAGGTGAGTATTTTATATTCACCTGTCTGCGTTCCACACGCCGGGCGCCGCTCCGTCTTCCTGTCCTTTTGCACTGACTGTTCAGGTCAGAGGACGCGATGACGCATATAGTGTGCGTGGCGCCCTCTGCCTGAACAGTCAGTGCAGAGAGATACCGGGACGAGACGCCGGGAGCTGCAAGCAAGAGAGGTGAGTATGGCATTTTTTTTATTATTGCAGCAGCAGCAATGGCACAGCTTTCTATGGTACATCTATGGGGCAGGAATGAACGGTGCAGAGCACTATATGGCACAGCTTTGGGGCAAGAATGAACGGTGCAGAGCACTATATGGCACAGCTTTCTATGGAGCATCTATGGGGCAAAAATGAACGGTGCAGAGCACTATATGGCACAGCTATGGGGCAAGAATGAACGGTGCAGAGCACTATATGGCACAGCTTTGGGGCAAGAATGAACGGTGCAGAGCACTATATGGCACAGCTTTCTATGGAGCATCTATGGGGCAAAAATGAACGGTGGAGAGCACTATATGGCACAGCTATGGGGCAATAATGAACGGTGCAGGGCACTATATGGCACAGATATGGGGCAAGAATGAACGGTGCAGAGCACTATATGACACAGCTATGGGGCAAGAATGAACGGTGCAGAGCACTATATGGCACAGCTATGGGGCAAGAATGAACGGTGCAGAGCACTATATGGCACAGTTATGGGGCAAGAATGAACGGTGCAGAGCACGACATGGCACAGCTTTCTATGGAGCATCTATGGGGCAAAAATGAACGGTGCGGAGCACTATATGGCACAGCTATGGGGCAATAATGAACGGTGCAGAGCACTATATGGCACAGCTATGGGGCAAGAATGAACCGTGCAGAGCCCTATATGACACAGCTATGGGGCAAGAATGAACGGTGCAGAGCACTATATGGCACAGCTATGGGGCAAGAATGAACGGTGCAGCGCACTATATGGCACAGCTATGGGGCAATAATGAACAGTGCAGAGCACTATATGGCACAGCTATGGGGCAATAATGAACGGTGCAGAGCACTATATGGCACAGCTATGGGGCAAGAATGAATGGTGCAGAGCACTATATGGCACAGCTATGGGGCAAGAATGAACGGCGCAGAGCACTATATGGCACAGCTATGAGGCAATAATGAACGGTGCAGAGCACTATATGGCACAGCTATGGGGCAAGAATGAACGGTGCAGAGCACTGTATGGCACAGCTATGGGGCAAGAGTGAACGGTGCAGAGCACTATATGGCACAGCTATGGGGCCAGAATGAACGGTGCAGAGCACTATATGGCACAGCTATGGGGCAATAATGTACAGTGCAGAGCACTATATGACACAGCTATGGGGCAAGAATGAACGGTGCAGAGCACTATATGGCACAGCTATGGGGCAAGAATGAACGGTGCAGAGCACTATATGGCACAGTTATGGGGCAAGAATGAACGGTGCAGAGCATGACATGGCACAGCTTTCTATGGAGCATCTATGGGGCAAAAATGAACGGTGCGGAGCACTATATGGCACAGCTATGGGGCAATAATGAACGGTGCAGAGCACTATATGGCACAGCTATGGGGCAAGAATGAACGGTGCAGAGCCCTATATGACACAGCTATGGGGCAAGAATGAACGGTGCAGAGCACTATATGGCACAGTTATGGGGCAAGAATGAACGGTGCAGAGCACGACATGGCACAGCTTTCTATGGAGCATCTATGGGGCAAAAATGAACGGTGCGGAGCACTATATGGCACAGCTATGGGGCAATAATGAACGGTGCAGAGCACTATATGGCACAGCTATGGGGCAAGAATGAACCGTGCAGAGCCCTATATGACACAGCTATGGGGCAAGAATGAGCGGTGCAGAGCACTATATGGCACAGCTATGGGGCAAGAATGAACGGTGCAGAGCACTATATGGCACAGCTATGGGGCAATAATAAACAGTGCAGAGCACTATATGGCACAGCTATGGGGCAATAATGAACGGTGCAGAGCACTATATGGCACAGCTATGGGGCAAGAATGAATGGTGCAGAGCACTATATGGCACAGCTATGGGGCAAGAATGAACGGCGCAGAGCACTATATGGCACAGCTATGAGGCAATAATGAACGGTGCAGAGCACTATATGGCACAGCTATGGGGCAAGAATGAACGGTGCAGAGCACTATATGGCACAGCTATGGGGCAAGAGTGAACGGTGCAGAGCACTATATGGCACAGCTATGGGGCAAGAATGAACGGTGCAGAGCACTATATGGCACAGCTATGGGGCAATAATGAACAGTGCAGAGCACTATATGGCACAGTTATGGGGCAAGAATAAATGGTGCAGAGCACTATATGGCACAGCTATGGGGCAAGAATGAACGGTGCAGAGCACTACATGGCACAGCTATGGGGCAATAATGAACGGTGCAGAGCACTATATGGCACAGCTATGGGGCAAGAATGAACGGTGCAGAGCACTACATGGCACAGCTATGGGGCAATAATGAACGGTGCAGAGCACTATATGGCACAACTATGGGGCAATAATGAACGGTGCAGAGCACTATATGGCACAGCTATGGGGCAATAATGAACTGTGCAGAGTACTATATGGCACAGCTATGTGGCAATAATGAATGGTGCAGAGCACTATATGGCACACCTTTCTATGGTACATCTATGGGGCAATAATGAACGGTGCAGAGCACTATATGGCACAGCTAAAGGGCCCTAATGAACAGTATGGAGCATCTATTTTTATTTTTGAAATTCACCGGTAGCTGCTGCATTTTCCACCCTAGGCTTATACTCGAGTCTATAAGTTTTCCCAGTTTTTTGTGGCAAAATTAGGGGGGTCGGCTTATGCTTGGGTCGGCTTATACTCGAGTATATACGGTAAGTTATAAAACATTTCCACAACAGCAGCATTGCTTTAGTAATGAAAAACTATAAAAATACCTTCTTTTCCAAGCAAGAATTAGCATTTTCTGAACTGCAGCATTTCTCCACCATATCTGCCATGGACTCATGCAGCTTGTCAACAAACACTTCTGGAAGCTTAGTATTTCTTCGTGCTATCTCATATATGTACCTGGAGATAAGACAGAGGAAACGTTTGTGTAAATTAAATGTCTTGCTTTTCATCTACGGTTGACAAAAGACTCTAGACAAACAAATAGGTAATAGAAGATGGCTGGTTTCTTTAGCTTTTTTTGAACCATCTTCTAACACAGTATTCATGATTGGGGGGGGAAGACTTCTGACATCCTTAAAGTATCACAAATAGACACTGTGACATAAAGCTTTTCACTTAAAGAGTTCAAACAATACATTGAAATTCACAGTCTTGATTCATATACAGTAGGTGTCACGACAGGTGATAGAAAATTGACATGAAATGCAATTTTGTTCGATGCTATAAAACTTACCATATAAACCGTACTGAACAGTTTTTTTAATAATGTAACAAAAAAGACAGTAAAATGGGTAATTAATGAAAATATATAAACAAAATATAATTAAAGGACTTTGGTCAAACAAACTTGAGACTGTGGTCATGGTTCATGACATTGTTTTTCAATGTTTTCTGGTATGGGACTTTTTGTGCAATAATCATCTATAATATAATGCTGGGAGTGTCACTCTGTCCAAAGCCTTTATAGACAGTGCAAGCGCCTGCACAGTCTGGACCCCACAGAGTGATGCAGCCCAGGAGATCACGGTATGCTTAAGCACTGAACGCACACCGCGATCTCCGACGGAGAAGCAGGGACGTGCCAGGAGGGGGTGAGTATGACGGGGAGCGTGAGTATGCGATATTCACATGTCCCTGTTCAACTGCCAAGCTCCGTCTTCCGCATCCTCTGGCTGTGACGTACAGGTCAGAGGGCGCGATGACGTGGTTAGTGCGTGCCCCCTGCCTGAACGTCACAGCAGAGACACGGAAGACACAGTGGTGCCCGGTGGTGGAACGGGGACAGGTGAATATCGCAAGTGACAGGGGCCTGAGCCAGCAGCGACTCCAGCACTGACACCGCCAGCGTCCCCGCCTGCTCTGGCCCTGGCACTCGGCGACGAAAGGTGAGTATGTCATTTTTATTTTTTTTTATCGCAGCAGCATCATACGGGGCCTATTGTGCTATGGAGGATCTTATGGGGCCATTATTAACTTTTAAGGAGCAGCATACAGGGCATATTATGCGATGGAGCATCTTATGGGCCCATCAACCTTTATGGAACAGCATATGGAGCACATGACAAAATGGGGCGAAGGATGGGTGCAGTACATGACAGAATTGGAGCACAGGATGGGAGCTCATGACAGGATTGGGGCGCAGGATGGGAGCAGCACATGACAGAATGGGAGCACATGACAGGATTGGGGCACGGGATCGGAGCACCACATAACAGGATAGGGGCACAGGATGGGGAATCACATGACAGGATGGGGGCACAGGATGGGTGTAGTACATGACAAGATGGAGGTGCAGAATGTGAGAGCAATACATGACAGGATAGACATGCAGGATGGGTGCAGCACATTACAGAATGGGGTCACAGCATGGGAGCACCACATGAAAAGATGGGGCACAGGATGAATGCAGCACATGACAGAATGGGGGCGCAGGATGGGAGCAGCACATGACAGGATGGGGGCGCAGGATGTGAGAGCAGCACATGACAGGATGGAGGCGCAGGATGGGTGCCGCACATTACAAAATTTGGATGCAGTATGGGTGCAGCACATGACAGGATGGGGGCGCAAGTTGTGAGAGCAGCACATGACAGAATGGGGTGCTGAATGGGAGCAGCACATGGGGGTACAGGATGGGAACAGCACATAACAGGATGGGGGCTCAGGATGGGTGTAGCACATTACAGAATGGGGACACAGGATGGGTGCAGCACATTACAGAATGGGGCGAAGGATGGGAGCACCACATGACAGGATGGGGGCACAGGATGTGAGAGCAGCACATGACAGAATGGGGGCGCAGGATGGGAGAAACACATGACTGAATGGGAGCACAGGATGGGAGCACCACATAACAGGATGGGGGTTCAGGATGGGAGCATCACATGACAGAATGGGGCGCAGGATAGGTACAGCAAATTACAGAATGGGGGCGCAGGATGGGAGAAGCACATGACAGATTGGGGGCACAGGATGGGAGCAGCACATGACGAAATGGGGGACAGGATGGGTGCAGCACATGAGAGAATAGGGGCGCAGGATAGGAGCACCACATTACAGGATGGGGAGCAGGATGGGTGCAGCACATGACAGGATGGGGGAGCAGGATGGGTGCAGCACATTACAGAACGGGGGCGCAGGATAGGAGCAGCACAAGACAGAATGGGGGGGCTGAATGGGTGTAGCACATGACAGAATGGGGAAGCAGGATGGGAACAGCACATTACAGGATGAGGGTGCAGGATGGGATCAGCACATGACAGGATGGGGGCACGGGATAAGAGCAGCACATGACAGGATGGGGCACAGGATGGGTGTTGTAGTACATGACAGGATGGAGGTTCAGGATGTGAGAGCAAGGATGGGGGTGCAGGATGGGTACAGTAAATTACAGAATGGGGTTACAGGATGGGAGCACCACATGATAGAATGAGGGCGCAGGATGGGAGCAGCACATAACAGAATGGGGGCACAGAATGGGAGCTGCATTTGACTAGTTGGGGGGGCAGGATATGACAGGATGGGGGCACAGGATGGGCGCAGCACATTACAGAATGGGGACGCAGGATGGGTGCAGCACATGACAGGATGGGGGTGCAAGATGTGAGAGCAGCACATGAGAGAATGGGGGCGCAGGATGTGTGCAGCACATTACAGAATGGTGGAGAAGGGTGGGAGCACCACATGACAGGATGGGGCCGAAGGATGTGACAGCAGCACATGACAGAATGAATAATAATAATAATAATAATAATAATAATTTTTATTTATATAGCGCCAACATATTCCGCAGTGCTTTACAAATTATAGAGGGGACTTGTACATACAATAGACATTACAGCATAACAGAAATACAGTTCAAAACAGATACCAAGAGGAGTGAGGGCCCTGCTCGTAAGCTTACAAACTATGAGGAAAAGGGGAGACACGAGAGGTGGATGGTAACAATTGCTATAGTTATTCGGACCAGCCATAGTGTAAGGCTTGGGTGTTCATGTAAAGCTGCATGAACCAGTTAATTAATTTTTTTTTTTTTTTTAATATAGGCCACACAGGGATCGTTAGGTTAATGCATTGAGGCGGTAGGCCAGTCTGAACAAATGAGTTTTTAGGGCACGCTTAAAACTGTGGGGATTGGGGATTAATCGTATTATCCTAGGTAGTGCATTCCAAAGAATCGGCGCAGCACGTGTAAAGTCTTGGAGACGGGAGTGGGAGGTTCTGATTATTGAGGATGCTAACCTGAGGTCATCAGCGGAGCGGAGGGCACGGGTAGGGTGGTAGACTGAGACCAGAGAGGAGATGTAGGGTGGTGCTGAGCCATGGAGTGCTTTGTGGATGAGGGTAGTAGTTTTGTACTGGATTCTTGAGTGGATGGGTAACCAGTGTAATGACTGGCACAAGGTAGAGGCATCGGTGTAACGGTTGGTGAGGAATATGATCCTGGCAGCAGCATTCAGGACAGATTGGAGCGGGGAGAGTTTGGTAAGAGGGAGGCCGATTAGTAGAGAGTTACAATAGTCCAGACGAGAATGAATAAGTGAAACAGTAAGAGTTTTTGCAGAGTCGAAAGTAAGAAAAGGGCGAATTCTAGAAATGTTTTTGAGATGCAGGTAAGAAGAGCGAGCCAGTGATCGGATGTGGGGGGTGAATGAAAGGTCAGAATCAAGGATGACCCCAAGGCAGCGGGCATGTTGCTTTGGAGTAATGGTGGAACCGCAAACGGAGATGGCAATGTCAGGCAAAGGTAGGTTAGTAGAGGGAGAAAACACGAGGAGTTCAGTTTTTGACAGGTTTAGTTTCAGATAGAGGGAGGACATGATGCTAGAGACAGCGGTAAGACAATCACTGGTGTTTTCTAATAAGGCAGGCGTGAGATCAGGAGAAGAAGTGTACAGGATGGGAGCACAAAATGACAGAATGGGGGCACAGAATGGGAGCTGCATTTGACTGGTTAGGGGGCAGGATATGACAGGATGGGGGCACAGGATGGGCGCAGCACATTACAGAATGGGGCACAGGATGGGTGCACCACATTACAGAATGGGGGCCCAGGATGGGTGCAGCACATGACAGAATGAAGGCACAGGATGGGAGCACAAAATGACAGAATGGGGCACAGGATGGGAGCAGCACATGACATAAAGGGGGTGCAAGATAGGTGCAGCACATGACAGAATGGGGGCACAGGATAGGAGCAACACATGACAGGATTGGGGTGCAGGATGGGAGCACATAACAGGATTGGGGTGCAGGATGGCAGCAGCATATGACAGGATGGGAGCACATGACAGGATTGGGGCGCAGGATAGGGGCAGCACATGACAGGATGGAGGCGCAGGATGGGGGCAGCACATGACAGGATGGGGGCACAGGATGAGAGCAGCACATGACAGGATGGGGGTGCAAGATAGGAGCAGCACATGACATAATGGGGGCGCAGGATGGGTGCAGCACATGACAGAATGGGGGCACAAGATAGGAGCACCACATGACAGGATTGGGGTGCAGGATGGGAGCACATGACAGTATTGGGGTGCAGGATGGGAGCAGCATATGACAGGATAGGAGCACATGACAGGATTGGGGCGCAGGATGGGCGCACCACATGACAGGATGGGGCGCAGGATAGGGGCAGCACATGACAGGATGGAGGCACAGAATGGGGGCAGCACATGACAGGATGGGGGCACAGGATGAGAGCAGCACATGATAGGATGGGGGCATAAGATGGGAGCAGCACAAGACAGAATGGGGTCACAGAATGGGTGCAGCACATGACAGAATGGGGTGCAGGAAGGGAGCAGCACATGACAGAATGGTAGTGCAGGATGGGAGCAGCACATGACAGAATGGGGGTGCAGGATGGGAGCAGCACATGACAGAATGGTAGTGCAGGATGGGAGCAGCACATGACAGAATGGGGGTGCAGGATGGGAGCAGCACATGACAGGATGGGGGCGCAGGATGGGATCAGCACATGACAGAATGGGGGGTGCAGGATGGGAGCAGCACAAGACAGAATGGGGGCACAGAATAGATGCAGCACATGAGAGAATGGGGATGCAGGATGAAAACAGCACATTACAGGATGGGGCACAGGATGAGATCAGCACATGACAGGATGGGGATGCAGGATGGGAGCAGCACATGACAGAATGGGGGTGAGGATGAAAGCAGCACATGACAGGATGGGGTGCAGGATGAGAACAGCATGTGACAGAATAGGGGTGCAGGATGGGAGCAGCACATTGCAGGATGGGGGTGCAGGATGAAAGCACATGACAGGATTAGGGCACAGGATGGGAGCAGCACATGACAGAATGGGGGCACAGGATGGGAGGAGCACATAACAGAATGGGGGTGCAGGATGGGAGCAGCACATGACATGATGGGGCGCAGGATGGGTGCAGCACATGACAGGATGGGGGTGCAAGATGAGAGAGCAGCACATGACAGAATGGGGGTGCAGGATGGGAGCAGCACATGACAGAATGGGGGTGCAGGATGGGAGCAGCACATGACAGGATGGGGGCGCAGGATGGGAGCAGCACATGACAGAATGGGGGGTGCAGGATGGGAGCAGCACAAGACAGAATGGGGGCGCAGAATGGGTGCAGCACGAGAGAACAGGGATGCAGGATGAAAACAGCACATTACAGGATGGGGCACAGGATGGGATCAGCACATGACAGGATGGGGATGCAGGATGGGAGCAGCACATGACAGAATGGGGGTGAGGATGGGAGCAGCACATGACAGAATGGGGGTGCAGGATGGGAGCAGCACATGACAGGATGGGGGCGCAGGATGGGAGCAGCACATGACAGAATGGGGGGTGCAGGATGGGAGCAGCACAAGACAGAATGGGGGCGCAGAATGGGTGCAGCACGAGAGAACAGGGATGCAGGATGAAAACAGCACATTACAGGATGGGGCACAGGATGGGATCAGCACATGACAGGATGGGGATGCAGGATGGGAGCAGCACATGACAGAATGGGGGTGAGGATGGGAGCAGCACATGACAGGATGGGGCGCAGGATGAGAACAGCATGTGACAGAATTGGGGTGCAGGATGGGAGCAGCACATTGCAGGATGGGGGTGCAGGATGAGAGCACATGACAGGATTGGGGCACAGTATGGGAGCAGCACATGACAGAATGGGGGCACAGGATGGGAGGAGCACATAACAGAATGGGGGTGCAGGATGGGAGCAGCACATGACATGATGGGGGCACAGGATGAGAGCAGCACATGACATAATGGGGGTGCAGGATGAGAGAAGCACATGACAGGATGAAGGCACAGGAAGAGAGTAGCATGTGACAAGATGGAGGCGCACAAAACAGGATGAAGGCACAGGATGGGGGCTGCACATGACAGGATGGGGGTGCAAGATGGTAGCAGCACATGACAAGATTAGGGCGCAGGATTCAAGCAGCACATACCAGTATGGAGACCACCCAGGAATAGAATGGGTTCAATAGCTAGCTTTATATAGAGAGGATAGATCCAGGGACAGGTTATAGTTCATGGAGGCCTGTCGAGGCAAATGCCACCTGACAGTCTATCACATGGCCTTGACTACAGAAAAATTATGAAGACCCCTGAGCCAGCTACTCCTTTAGGCTTCAAAACTGATCCACTCTGTGTTTGACTAGATAAGATCGCTAAAAGTCACCAATGGACCTTTTTTTATGAGTTCTGGTCCGACACACATTATATATGTGACATAAACAATTACTGCCAGAGGCATAGTGGTTTATTCTCCCTCTAGGGTGGCAAATCCCCTAATCTTGTGGGCACTTTTCTGACAGATGCTCTTGTCACCCATGGAAATAAGCTTCTCTGCTCTTCTTTGTAATGGCGATGCTCATTCTCTGTGCAAAAGAGATAACCTTTGTTGCAAATGAGCAGATATCCCTCAACTACAAACCACACCAACAGCAGTACAGGATGGTTTCCAGTTCTTGCTCTTCCGTGACCCTTACTATTTCCCACGCGTAACAAACTATATGTATTCAATACTACTAATGACAACTATTAGCTAGATATGACATAGACACTTCTCTGTTCAGTTCAATGGACCTTCTTTTTTTGCCAGGCTGTATGTCTGCATGTGGCTGACATTTACATGTGGGAGGCAGTAACCTTTTGTCCTTTTTTGTTTGTTACTGGGGACATGAGTAGTCATTCTATTGCCAAACCATTCATCTACTGTTACCCAGCCATACAGCTAGCATCTTACTGAATCAAATCTTTGTATGACACAGCATTACCATGACTGTCACTTAGCTGCCCCTCAGACTCTACTAATCCTCTTTGGCATTTTATGACAAGGGTATTTCTACCATTAATCAATCATTTACTAATTTCGCTCATACTCTGTTCCATCTGTCGCACAGCTTACTGCCCTTCTATAGCAGCACTAGACATCATAATAGTAGTAATAAACATTATTATATACACTGGTGCTTTAAAATTTGTGATTCCGATTCAAATAAAAAGAATAGGGTTCCTGCTCACAAGATCATACAATCTCAAAGGAAGTTTTTGTAATGTAAATTCAGCCATTTTTATAATGAATAAGGGTGCTCATGTAAAGCCGCAAGAGCCAGTAATTAGCCAGTATCAGTCTATGGTCAGATACAAAGTGCTACTGAGAGTATGGGTGGTCAAATGGTGGGAGTGACTAGATCCTAAGAAAATTGTAGGAAGGCAGAGCTCTGAACAGTTAGATTGGTGAAGTGATGTGATATGTCTGCCTACAGAGATGTCAAAGAGCAGTAAAACATGAACATAAGCTCACAAAGGATGATAGGACAATGATTGTGAAGAATAAAACATTATTTTTATGGAGACAAAAATAAGAATGGGCAAAAAATGTCACTAACAACATTCAGAGAGTGCCTGCAAGCACTCATCAAGGAATTGATCCGAAGCGCGCGTCGGGGCGCATCCCTGCATTCACCTACGTGACCACACAGGTAAGGCTACGTTCACACTAGCGTTCGGCTAGTGTGCGTCGCGCTAGCGTCGGGCGACGCAGCGGTGACGCACGCGTCATGCGCCCCTATGTTTAACATGGGGGACGCATGCGTTTTTGCTTGTTGCGTTTTCCGACACGTGCGTCTTTTTTTACGCTAGCGTCGGACCAAGAAAACGCAACAAGTTGCATTTTTCTTGCGTCCGATTTTCGTCAAAAAACGATGCACGCGTCGAAAAACGCAGCGTTTGCACGCGTTTTTCGGTGCATTGTGCGTCGCGTCGCCGACGCAGCGGCGCACAACGCTAGTGTGAACGTAGCCTAACTGTTTCACTTAATTATTTTCATCTATCAGTGCACAACTGTGCCTACCACATTCTTATGTTCCTGCCTTACTTTCCATGTGGTTTTGGGACAGTCTATCTTCATTTGTATATGTAATACTTGGAATTTCCACAAAGTGGCACTGTATGCACTAATAGGTAGTGTTGAGCATTCCGATACTGCAAATATTGGGTATTCCGATACTGAGTTCTGATACTTTTACGATGTCGAATATCGGAATCGGAAGTTCCCATAGTGCAATGATACACTATAATCGAGTGTAGGTGGTGCGTGGGTGGATACTGCATGTTTGTGTGCGGGCGGGGTCTGTGCGTGACCGTGGGGAGTCTGTGCGGGCCTGCCGGGGGTCTGTACGGGCCTGCCGGAGGTCTGTGTGGGCTGCCGGGGGTCTGTGTGGGCCTGCCGGGGGTCTGTGCAGGCTGCCGGGGGTCTGTGCGGGCCTCTCGGCGGTTGAATGTGTTTGCAGGCATCGTCCGATGGGACTACAAGTCTGCTACATACATACAACATACATACAACATACTACATACATACTACATACATACTACATACAGTACATACATACATACTACATACATACAACATACCACATACATACTACATACGATATATTCATACATTACATACAATACATACATATAGACATACAGTACATGTAAGAAAGAGTACATACTCACCATCACTTGTCACTTTGTTCCCCGAAGCCAGTGTCATCTGTAAAAAATATGAAAAAACAAACAATATACTCCCTGATCCGCAGAAATCCACGAGTGTCACACAACGATCTCCTGTGGAGAACGGCAGCATCAGCTGATGCGACCGCTCTCTAGGGGATCCAGGAATACAATGACGAGAGAAAGGTATCTTTCCGCACTGTATTCCTCCGCTGCTGGGAAAAATAGTCCCTAGTCTCACTTTTGGCATTGCTGTGTGAGAAATTTACTACGCAGCAAATGCCATAAAGTGAGACCAGTGAACTATAGTAACCTCTCAGTAATGCACTGCAGGAGCAATTGACTCCTGTCAGAGTGTCAATGAAGGTCCTATAGCGCAGTGACATCTCCCGATGTCACTGTTTTATAGGGGAGATCGTCATGGGACACTCGTTATTAATTGGACTACGGCAGACAGGTAGTATACGGTTCATTATTTTACGTTTTTTGCAGGCGCTGAAGTATGGTAAGTATGGTTAAATGAAGAATATTAAAATACTTTTTTCCGGCTGTATCTTTATTTTGTTTTTAACTCTTTCACTACTCTATGATTAGTAATCGATAGGCATCTTATTGACGCCTCTCCATTATTAACCCAGCTTAATGTCACCTTACAATAGCAAGGTGACATTAACCCCCTTATCACCCCATATCCCACCGCTTCATGGGAGTGGGAAGAGAGGGGCTAAGTGCAGGAATTGGCGTATCTCACAGATGTGCCATTTCTTGGGCGGCTGCAGACTGGTATTTGTAGCCGGGGGGGCAATATCCATGGCCCCTCTCTAAGCTATGAATATCAGCCCACAGCTGTCTGCGTAGCCTTTCTGGCTATAAAATATATGGGGGTCCCCACGTCATTTTTTGGGGGGTCCCCCTTATTTAATATCCAGTACAGGCTACACAGACAGCTGCGGGCTGATATTCATAGCCTAGAGAAGGGCCATGGATATTAACCCTTACAGGCTACAAATATTGGCCCCCGGCCATCGGCTTTCCCTCTCTAGTGCAGAAAGTTGCACGGGAGCCCAAGCCGTTTTTTCCGTTTTTTTTTAATTAAACGCTCATTAAGGCCTCTTTCACACTTGCGTCGGTACGGGTCCGTCGCTATGCGTCGGGCCAACGTACTGACGCACATTGTGAAATTTGTGCACGACGTTGACATTGGATGCAGTTTTTCAACGCATCCGCTGCCCATTCTGAAGTGCGGGGAGGAGGAGGCTGAGTTTCGGCCGCGCATGTGCGGAAGAAAATGGTGGACGCGACAGACAAAAAAGTTCACTTGAATGTTTTTTCATGCCACCGGTCTGCCAAAACACGACAGATCCATTGCACGACGGATACGACGTGTGGCCATCCGTCACGATCCATCGCTAATACAAGTCTATGGGCAAAAAACGCATCCTGCGAGCACATTTGCAGGATCCGTTTTTTCCCAAAACGACGGATTGCGACGGATTGCTAAAAATGCAAATGTGAAAGTAGCCTTAGAAACATCGGCCTTTCTATTATATATCTATGGATATATCTATCTATAGATATATTTATAGATAGATACATCTATAGATACATAGATGTATCTATCCATATATCTGGCTGCTTTCACACATCAGGTTTTTGCCGTCAGGCACAATCCAGCGAGTTTTGAAAAAAACGGATCCGTTTTTTACGTCGGATCCGTTTTTTTTCTCATAGAATTGTATTAGCGCCGGATTGCATCTGATGACCATACGTTTCATCCGTTTTTTGCCAGATCCATCTAAAAAGCTGTTTCCACCAGACGGAAAACACATACACAGAAGAACTTTTTTTCTGTCCGGTGAAAAACCGCACAGCGATGGATCCGGCGAAAAACGTGTGAAACTGAGATGTGAAATGATGAATCCGACCTCCGAATCCATTTTTTCATGCATGTTTTCATTGAAATCATGCACATTTTCCGTTTATTTATTTATTTCCAAAAACTGCATCAAACCACACAAAAAAATGCAACAAAAACTGCATCAAAACTGCACCAAACTGCATAAAAAACGCATCAAAATGGCACCAAAAACTGCATCAAAACCTGCATCAAAAACTGGTGTAGCTTTGATGCAGTTTTTGGTGCGGTATTGGTGCAGTTTTTGGTGTGTTTTTTTATGCAGTTTTGGTGCAGTTTTTGGTGCAGTTATGATGCAATTTTTGATGCAGTTTTGGTGCAGTTTTGATGCAGTTTTTGGTGCAGTTTTGTCAATTAGACGCCTATCCATTATTAATTCTAGAGTAGCGAAAGAGTTAAAAACAAAATAAAGACACAGCCAGAGAAAAGTATTTTAATATTCTTAATTTAACCATACTTACCGTACTTCAGCGCCTGCAAAAAATGTAAAATAATAAACCGTATACTACCTGTCCGCCATAGTCCAATTAATAACGGGTGTCCCACAATGATCTCCCCTATAGAACAGTGACATCGGGTGATGTCACTGCTCTGTAGGACTTTCAGTGACACACTGACAGAAGACAATGGCTCCTGCAGTGCATCACTGAGAGGTTACTATAGTTCACTGGTCTCACTTTATGGCAAAAGCTGCGTGGGAACTTTCTCACACAGCAATGCCAAAAGTGAGACTAGGGACTATTTTTTTTACAGCAGCAGAGGAATACAGAGCGGAAGGATACCTTCCTCCAGTCATTGTATTCCTGGATCCCCTAGAGAGCGGTCGTATCAGCTGATGCTGCTGTTCTCCACGGGAGATCGTCGTGGGACACTCGTGGATTCCTGCAGATCAGAAAGTATTTTGTTTGTTTGTTATTTTCATATCTTTTACAGATGACACTGGCTTCGGGGAACAAAGTGACAAGTGATGGTGAGTATGTACTGTATGTTATATGTACTCTATGTATGTATTGTACGTAATGTATGAATGTATCGTATGTAGTATGTATGTATTATGTATGTAGTATGTATGCAGTACGTATGTTGTATGCATGTAGTATGTAAGTTGTATGAATGTAGTATGTATGTAGTATGTATGTAGTATGTTGTATATATGTAGTATGTATATAGTATGTATGTATGTAGTATGTATGTAGTATGTTGTATGTATGTAGTATGTATGTAGTATGTATGTAGTATGTTGTATGTATGTATGTATGTAGTATGCATGTAGTATGCTGTATGTATGTAGTATGTACATAGTATATATGTTGTATGTATGTATGGGCAGCACAGTGGCGCAGTGGTTAGCACAGCAGCTTTGCAGCGCTGGAGTCCTGGGTTCTAATCCCACCCTGGACAACATCTGCAAAGAGTTTGTATGTTCTCTCCGTGTTGACGTGGGTTTCCTCCGGGTACTCCGGTTTCCTCCCACATTCCAAAGACAATACTGATAGTGAATTTAGATTGTGAGCCCCAACGGGGACAGTGATGATGTGTGCAACCTGTAAAGCACTGCGGAATATGCTAGCGCTATATAAAAATAAAGATTATTATTATTATTATTGTTGTATGCATGTTGTACAGTATGTATGTTGTATCTATGTTGTATGAATGATGTATGTATGTTGTATGTAGTATGTATGTAGTATGTTGTATGTATGTTATATTGTGTATATATGTATGTAGTATGAATGTAGCATATAGTATGTTGTATGTATGTAGTATGTATGTATGTTATATGTATGTTGTATGTATGTTGTATGTATGTATGTAGTATGTATGTTTGTGGGTTTTTTTTTTACATTCAACACATTAGCCAGATGATGGGACTACTACTGTCCCATCATTGGCTAATGTATGAATCACTGTCATTGTAGCAGCCATAGCCCGATGGGACTTCTAGTCCCCGGCAGGCCCACACAGACCCCCGGCAGCTCACACAGACCCTCGAGAGGCCCGCACAGACCCTCGGCAGGCCCGCATAGATCCCGGCAGCCCGCACAGACCCCCGAGAGGCCCGCACAGATCCCCGGCAGGCCCGCACAGACCCCCGGCAGCCTGCACAGACCCCCGAGAGGCCCGTGCAGATCCCCGGCAGGCCAGCACAGACCCCCGAGAGGCCCATACAGACCCCCGGCAGGCCCACACAGACCCCTGGCAGCCCGCACAGACCCCCGAGAGGCCCGTATAGACCCCCGGCAGGCCCAAACAAAACCCCTATGGTCCCACACAGACCCCGCCCACACACACACATGCAGTCTCCGCCCACGCACTGCCCACACTCTTCCCCCCTCCAGAACTGGATGTGGAAGGAAAGAAAGGGTTTATTTTCATTCCGATATTTGTGTCCCATTGACTTGCATTGGTTTTCGGTATCGGAATCGGCGATACCCGATATTTTTTAGGTATCGGTCCGATCCAATCCGATGACTGTAGTATGTATGTAGTATGTATGTAGTATGTTGTATATATGTAGTATGTATATAGTATGTATGTATGTAGTATGTATGTAGTATGTTGTATGTATGTAGTATGTATGTAGTATGTATGTAGTATGTATGTATGTAGTATGCATGTAGTATGCTGTATGTATGTAGTATGTACATAGTATATATGTTGTATGTATGTATGGGCAGCACAGTGGCGCAGTGGTTAGCACAGCAGCTTTGCAGCGCTGGAGTCCTGGGTTCTAATCCCACCCTGGACAACATCTGCAAAGAGTTTGTATGTTCTCTCCGTGTTGACGTGGGTTTCCTCCGGGTACTCCGGTTTCCTCCCACATTCCAAAGACATACTGATAGTGAATTTAGATTGTGAGCCCCAACGGGGACAGTGATGATGTGTGCAACCTGTAAAGCACTGTGGAATATGCTAGCGCTATATAAAAATAAAGATTATTATTATTGTTGTATGCATGTTGTACAGTATGAATGATGTATGTAGTATGTATGTTGTATGTAGTAGGTTGTATGTATGTTATATTGTGTATATATGAATGTAGCATATAGTATGTTGTATGTATGTAGTATATATGTATGTTGTATGTATGTGGTATGATGTATGTTTGTGGGTTTTTTTTTACATTCAACACATTAGCCAGATGATGGGACTACTACTGTCCCATCATTGGCTAATGTATGAATCACTGTCATTGTAGCAGCCATAGCCCGATGGGACTTGTAGTCCCCGGCAGGCCCACACAGACCCCCGGCAGCTCACACAGACCCTCGAGAGGCCCACACAGACCCTCGGCAGGCCCGCATAGATCCCGGCAGCCCGCACAGACCCCCGAGAGGCCTGCACAGATCCCCGGCAGGCCCGCACAGACCCCCGGCAGCCTGCACAGACCCCCGAGAGGCCCGTGCAGATCCCCGGCAGGCCAGCACAGACCCCCGAGAGGCCCATACAGACCCCCGGCGGCAGGCCCACACAAACCCCTGGCAGCCCGCACAGACCCCCGAGAGGCCCGTACAGACCCCCGGCAGGCCCAAACAAAACCCCTATGGTCCCACACAGACCCCGCCCACACACACACATGCAGTCTCCGCCCACGCACTGCCCACACTCTTCCCCCCTCCAGAACTGGATGTGGAAGGAAAGAAAGGGTTTATTTTCATTCCGATATTTGTGTCCCATTGACTTGCATTGGTTTTCGGTATCGGAATCGGCGATACCCGATATTTTTTAGGTATCGGTCCGATCCAATCCGATCCGATATTTCCCAATATCGGAAGGTATTGCTCAACACTACTAACAGGTCTTCATGCAGCCCCTTTTATACCCATTGTGGCCTTATAGTTGTACTTGCACCTTTTCCTAATTTTTGATCTTTACTGTGCTATTTTCTTATGCCATCCCTACTTTATTTACTTGACACCCTGTGTCCCTGTGCAACCTCTTGGCCATTTTTTCTATACCACTTTCTGAGTATAGGCACATCCCTTTACGGTTACCTTCCATTAACTATTGAGCTTATTGTTTTTGTAATTTTGCTTGAGCATATACCACACTTTTCCTTTTATATACCTTGCATTTTCTCCTGACATAGGTATTTGTACTCTTTTTTGGATATACATAATTGTCTTCCCTTTTACATATTTGTATATTATTTATTTATTTGGTAATTCACTATCTGGTCTATTACCTCTCTTGCGTGTCTCATGCAATTGCTATGATCAGTGTACGTGGTCACATTTGTGTTTGCAGGCACTCTCTGAATGTTGTTAGTGCCATTTTTTTACCCTTTCTTATTTTTGTCTCAATAAAAATAAAGTTTTAATTTTATTGATAATTGTTTTATCATCCTTTGTGACCTTCTTGTTGGCATGTCTCATATCTGAATAGTCTTCCATTTATCCTTAGAAGCAAATATATGTGTATATTCAATACTAAATCTACTTTCTGGTACAACATTGCAGCATATACTATTGCTTTGTTCATTGTGTATATTTTTTCCTGCCTATAGAGATGTGTGTTATGGAATGCTTGCAAAGACTGGCACCAGGTAGATGAATCTCTGTAGCAGCTGGACAGAAAAATAAGCCTAGTTTTGGAAGCGTAAGACTGATTAGTAAAGAGTTGCAATAGTTAACACATGAATGAATCAAAATGACAGTGAGATTTTTTGCAGTTTCAAAGGTAAAAAAAATCTAAATAGAATACAACCCTAACATTGTTGGTTTCTGCTCATAAGTCATGATTGTACCAGTCATGACAATTGAAATATCATATTTAGGTGGGTTAGTAGAAGGGGTAAACATGTCTTCTTCTGGCACCATGTGCCACTGTACTTATTTTGTGGGTGGTGCTGGGGATGGGTGAAATCTTATGGGAAAGAGGAAATTAAGAAATGTCAGGAAATTAGACACTGAAACAGTGGTCAAGGAGATATGAGAAGAACCCAGAGAGATTGGTATACTTGAGGCCAATGGAGTGGAGTAAAGTGAGGAGGAGTTGGTGCAGTTGGTCAAATGCTGCAGTTAGATTCAGAAAAGAGTAGAGTCAGAATAGAGTACTGACTATAAGGCTTAGCTGTTAATAGATCATTATAGACTTTATTAAAAGCTGTTTCTGTAGAGTGTAAGGCTTCTTTCACTTTTGCGTCGTTTGGCATCCGTCGCAATCCGTCGTTTTGGGAAAAAAACGGATCCTGCAAATGTGCCCGCAAGATGCGTTTTTTTTCCCATAGACTTGTATTAGCGATGGATCACGACTAGAGTTGAGCGACCTTGACCTTTTTAGAGTCGAGCCGGGTTTTGTGAAACCCGACTATGTCCAAAGTCGGGTCGAGTGAAATCGGCCGATTATGACGTAAAGTCGGGATCGACCGAAACACGAAACCCAATGCAAGTCAATGGGGCAGCATAGTCGGCAGTGAGTGGGGGCCAGGAAAACACCTAGAGTGCCCATTTTAATGTCAAAACCATCCATTCTTCTTAATGAAGCTTGTCAAGCGTAATTTACCTTAAAATAATTGGAAGGCATTTGAAATTGGGGGTCATTTGGCTAAAGTTGTGGGGGGTAGGGCTGGTTCAAGTAATTAGTGGGCCCAGTAAATCTGGACCACGTCACGGCAGTGGAGCAGGGAGAGGTAAGTATTTCAACTTTGCAAGTGCTGTGATCCTGAGCAAGCAGGGGGGGCCCACTCGTTGGCATTGGCACTGGCACAGGGCCCCTCAAAGTACAGCGGTGTGTTTGCACGGCGGGGGCGCCTCCCACCGGCAGCAACACTTTTGCGTACTATGAGAGGCCCTGTGCCAGTGACGTCGCCAACTAGTATTCCTCCCCCCACCTGATGAAGGAACCTGCACTTTCATCTGCACCTTCCTCTTTGTCCCCGTGTAAGGTGGTATGGTATGCGGGAAGAGCAACCTGACTTTCAGCAGGGTCACAATGTTGTTGTGTAGCGTGCACGGGGAATGTTGCGTTATGGGTCAATGTACCAGCAGACTCATCTATCACTGGCTGGGCAATGGGCACGATGAAGTGGAAACACAGATATAGGCCCAAAGAATAAAGTGGGCTAAATGCAGTTCAAAATTGGTAACACAGGAATAACCAGGGGGCATTGCAGTGGAGGACAACTGGAATGAGAGGCTGACACAGAGAGTAGGGCCAAATCAGTAAGTAGTCGAAATGCAGTTCAAAATTGGCAACCGTAGTAAACAGGCGGCACAGCTTTGTTCAGTGGAGGAGAACAGCAAGGAGTGGCAGACACCGATAGTAGGCCCCAACCCAACTAGTAGGCCAAATGCAGTCTAACATTAACAACTACTTAACGAGAGGCTGAAAATGGAATTTCAGGACAGGAAACCAGGAGAACAGCAAGGAGTGGCAGACACCGATAGTAGGCCCCAAACCAACTAGTACGCCAAATGCAGTTGTTCCATTTAACCACAATTTAATGAGAGCCTGAAGATAGAAGCTCAGGAAAGGCAACCTGGGGAACACCTTGGAGTGTAACACACCATCTCTCTCCACCCGATACCCATTTTGTAGGCCTAATGCAGTGTAGTTTTCTACAACTACTAAACGAGAGTCGGAAGATCGAAGCAATGGCGAGGAAACCTGGAGAACACCTTGGAGTGTAACACACCATCTCTCTCCACCCCATTCCCCATTTTTTAGGCCTAATGCAGCCTACTTTCCGACACCTACTAAACGAGAGCATGAAGATCGAAGCTCAGGAAAGGCAACCTGGGGAACACCTTGGAGTGTAACAACAACCTCTCTCTACACCACGGAAGGGCTGATTCTTAGGAAGGAAGGCTGTTGTAAATAAGCATTGCGCGTCCGAGGGTGATTATATTCTTATTCGGTATCTACTCACCCTCGGACGCGCCATGCTTCTTGATTTGTAATTAATGTTTATTTGCAATGTGCTTTTGACTTACTCAATTATTTTTTTAATTATTGATTTTATTAAATTAATAGTTTAACATCTTATTGGAAATAATTTAAAGGAGACGCGACAGGACAACACTCGGTGGATGCCATATCTGTGTTAACAACTCCAAAAAACTTTCAGTTAACTTCTTGCAGGAGAAAGAAATTGTAGCTGTTGGACCTTTGTAGTACAGTTCCAGATATTTGTTGTGTGTTTGTTTTGATTGTTAAAATGTCTGCATTTGAGATCTCAACACGATCTTATTTTTTATAATCAAATTAATTTTTTAAATATTTTATTAGGTTGGTTCAAGGGGTACACGGGCCGCAGTAGACAGGTCAGTGGAGGCCTAGTGGAAGGAGGGACCGCAGATGCGCCACTGTTTCACCCATACACAATTAGTAGGCCTAATGCAGCGTAGTTTCCAACAGCTACTAAACGAGAGCCGGAAGATCGAAGCTCAGGAAAGGCAACCTGGGGAACACCTTGGAGTGTAACAACAACCTCTCTCTACACCACGGAAGGGCTGATTCTTAGGAAGGAAGGCTGTTGTAAATAAGCATTGCGCGTCCGAGGGTGATTATATTCTTATTCGGTATCTACTCACCCTCGGACGCGCCATGCTTCTTGATTTGTAATTAATGTTTATTTGCAATGTGCTTTTGACTTACTCAATTATTTTTTTAATTATTGATTTTATTAAATTAATAGTTTAACATCTTATTGGAAATAATTTAAAGGAGACGCGACAGGACAACACTCGGTGGATGCCATATCTGTGTTAACAACTCCAAAAAACTTTCAGTTAACTTCTTGCAGGAGAAAGAAATTGTAGCTGTTGGACCTTTGTAGTACAGTTCCAGATATTTGTTGTGTGTTTGTTTTGATTGTTAAAATGTCTGCATTTGAGATCTCAACACGATCTTATTTTTTATAATCAAATTAATTTTTTAAATATTTTATTAGGTTGGTTCAAGGGGTACACGGGCCGCAGTAGACAGGTCAGTGGAGGCCTAGTGGAAGGAGGGACCGCAGATGCGCCACTGTTTCACCCATACACAATTAGTAGGCCTAATGCAGCGTAGTTTCCAACAGCTACTAAACGAGAGCCGGAAGATCGAAGCTCAGGAAAGGCAACCTGGGGAACACCTTGGAGTGTAACAACAACCTCTCTCTACACCACGGAAGGGCTGATTCTTAGGAAGGAAGGCTGTTGTAAATAAGCATTGCACGTCCGAGGGTGATTATATTCTTATTCGGTATCTACTCACCCTCGGACGCGCCATGCTTCTTGATTTGTAATTAATGTTTATTTGCAATGTGCTTTTGACTTACTCAATTATTTTTTTAATTATTGATTTTATTAAATTAATAGTTTAACATCTTATTGGAAATAATTTAAAGGAGACGCGACAGGACAACACTCGGTGGATGCCATATCTGTGTTAACAACTCCAAAAAACTTTCAGTTAACTTCTTGCAGGAGAAAGAAATTGTAGCTGTTGGACCTTTGTAGTACAGTTCCAGATATTTGTTGTGTGTTTGTTTTGATTGTTAAAATGTCTGCATTTGAGATCTCAACACGATCTTATTTTTTATAATCAAATTAATTTTTTAAATATTTTATTAGGTTGGTTCAAGGGGTACACGGGCCGCAGTAGACAGGTCAGTGGAGGCCTAGTGGAAGGAGGGACCGCAGATGCGCCACTGTTTCACCCATACACAATTAGTAGGCCTAATGCAGCGTAGTTTCCAACAGCTACTAAACGAGAGCCGGAAGATCGAAGCTCAGGAAAGGCAACCTGGGGAACACCTTGGAGTGTAACAACAACCTCTCTCTACACCACGGAAGGGCTGATTCTTAGGAAGGAAGGCTGTTGTAAATAAGCATTGCGCGCCCGAGGGTGATTATATTCTTATTCGGTATCTACTCACCCTCGGACGCGCCATGCTTCTTGATTTGTAATTAATGTTTATTTGCAATGTGCTTTTGACTTACTCAATTATTTTTTTAATTATTGATTTTATTAAATTAATAGTTTAACATCTTATTGGAAATAATTTAAAGGAGACGCGACAGGACAACACTCGGTGGATGCCATATCTGTGTTAACAACTCCAAAAAACTTTCAGTTAACTTCTTGCAGGAGAAAGAAATTGTAGCTGTTGGACCTTTGTAGTACAGTTCCAGATATTTGTTGTGTGTTTGTTTTGATTGTTAAAATGTCTGCATTTGAGATCTCAACACGATCTTATTTTTTATAATCAAATTAATTTTTTAAATATTTTATTAGGTTGGTTCAAGGGGTACACGGGCCGCAGTAGACAGGTCAGTGGAGGCCTAGTGGAAGGAGGGACCGCAGATGCGCCACTGTTTCACCCATACACAATTAGTAGGCCTAATGCAGCGTAGTTTCCAACAGCTACTAAACGAGAGCCGGAAGATCGAAGCTCAGGAAAGGCAACCTGGGGAACACCTTGGAGTGTAACAACAACCTCTCTCTACACCACGGAAGGGCTGATTCTTAGGAAGGAAGGCTGTTGTAAATAAGCATTGCGCGTCCGAGGGTGATTATATTCTTATTCGGTATCTACTCACCCTCGGACGCGCCATGCTTCTTGATTTGTAATTAATGTTTATTTGCAATGTGCTTTTGACTTACTCAATTATTTTTTTAATTATTGATTTTATTAAATTAATAGTTTAACATCTTATTGGAAATAATTTAAAGGAGACGCGACAGGACAACACTCGGTGGATGCCATATCTGTGTTAACAACTCCAAAAAACTTTCAGTTAACTTCTTGCAGGAGAAAGAAATTGTAGCTGTTGGACCTTTGTAGTACAGTTCCAGATATTTGTTGTGTGTTTGTTTTGATTGTTAAAATGTCTGCATTTGAGATCTCAACACGATCTTATTTTTTATAATCAAATTAATTTTTTAAATATTTTATTAGGTTGGTTCAAGGGGTACACGGGCCGCAGTAGACAGGTCAGTGGAGGCCTAGTGGAAGGAGGGACCGCAGACAGGCATCGAAGGCCTAAAATAATCACACATGGCTGTAGGCAATTTTAAATTGGTTCCAGGGGTACACGGGCAGCAGTGGTGTGGTCAGTGGAGGCCTAGTGGAAGGAGTGACCACAGACAGGCATCGAAGGCCTAAAATATTAACACATGGCTGTAGGCAATTTTAAATTGGTTCCAGGGGTACTTGGGCAGCAGTGCCCTGGTCAGTGTAGTAGTAGTTGAAAGAATGGACCGCAGACAGGCATCGAAGGCCTAAAATAAAAAAATTGGGCTGGCTGTAGGCAATTTTAAATTGGTTCCAGGGTTACACGGGCAGCAGTGGTGTGGTCAGTGGAGGCCTAGTGGAAGGAGTGACCGCAGACAGGCATCGAAGGCCTAAAATAATCACACATGGCTGTAGGCAATTTTAAATTGGTTCCAGGGGTACACGGGCAGCAGTGGTGTGGTCAGTGGAGGCCTAGTGGAAGGAGTGACCACAGACAGGCATCGAAGGCCTAAAATATTAACACATGGCTGTAGGCAATTTTAAATTGGTTCCAGGGGTACTTGGGCAGCAGTGCCCTGGTCAGTGTAGTAGTAGTTGAAAGAATGGACCGCAGACAGGCATCGAAGGCCTAAAATAAAAAAATTGGGCTGGCTGTAGGCAATTTTAAATTGGTTCCAGGGGTACACGGGCAGCAGTGGTGTGGTCAGTGGAGGCCTAGTGGAAGGAGTGACCGCAGACAGGCATCGAAGGCCTAAAATAATAACACATGGCTGTAGGCAATTTTAAATTGGTTCCAGGGTTACACGGGCAGCAGTGGTGTGGTCAGTGGAGGCCTAGTGGAAGGAGTGACCGCAGACAGGCATCGAAGGCCTAAAATAATCACACATGGCTGTAGGCAATTTTAAATTGGTTCCAGGGGTACACGGGCAGCAGTGGTGTGGTCAGTGGAGGCCTAGTGGAAGGAGTGACCACAGACAGGCATCGAAGGCCTAAAATATTAACACATGGCTGTAGGCAATTTTAAATTGGTTCCAGGGGTACTTGGGCAGCAGTGCCCTGGTCAGTGTAGTAGTAGTTGAAAGAATGGACCGCAGACAGGCATCGAAGGCCTAAAATAAAAAAATTGGGCTGGCTGTAGGCAATTTTAAATTGGTTCCAGGGGTACACGGGCAGCAGTGGTGTGGTCAGTGGAGGCCTAGTGGAAGGAGTGACCGCAGACAGGCATCGAAGGCCTAAAATAATAACACATGGCTGTAGGCAATTTTAAATTGGTTCCAGGGTTACACGGGCAGCAGTGGTGTGGTCAGTGGAGGCCTAGTGGAAGGAGTGACCGCAGACAGGCATCGAAGGCCTAAAATAATCACACATGGCTGTAGGCAATTTTAAATTGGTTCCAGGGGTACACGGGCAGCAGTGGTGTGGTCAGTGGAGGCCTAGTGGAAGGAGTGACCACAGACAGGCATCGAAGGCCTAAAATATTAACACATGGCTGTAGGCAATTTTAAATTGGTTCCAGGGGTACACGGGCAGCAGTGGTCTGGTCAGTGGAAGTCTAGTGGAAGGAATGACCGCAGACAGGCTTCCAAGGCCTAACATAACAAAATTGGGCTGGCTGTAGGCACTTTAAATTGGTTCCAGGGGTACATGGGCAGCAGTGGTCTGGTCAGTGGAAGTCTAGTGGAAGGAGTGACCGCAGACAGGCTTCCAAGGCCTAACATAACAAAATTGGGCTGGCTGTAGGCACTTTAAATTGGTTCCAGGGGTACATGGGCAGCAGTGTATGGTCAGTGGAAGTCTAGTGGAAGGAGTGACGGCAGACAGTCTTCGAAGGCCTAACATAACAAAATTGGGCTGGCTGTAGGCACTTTAAATTGGTTCCAGGGGTACATGGGCAGCAGTGTATGGTCAGTGGAAGTCTAGTGGAAGGAGTGACCGCAGACAGGCTTCGAAGGCCTAACATAACAAAAATGTCAAAACAATGGTATTGTCAGTGCCAGGCATTGAAGGATGTCAGCGCCTAGACTACACATTGGTGAAGCTGTGAGAGATAATTTTGCTAGTGGTAGAGCACTGTTTGAGCTGGGGGGGGGGAACTGGCTTGTGGCCGGCGGTACAGGCACAGGGCCCCTCATATTACAACGGTGAGTCTGACGTTGGGTGCGCACCACCACCGCCAGAGACACTTTATTGTACTATGAGGGACCCAGTGGCAGTGCCGTCGACCAAAAGCGGCCACACCCACCTCTTCAGACAAACAGCACTCTCAAGGGTCCAAGCGCAAAGTGGCGATAGCACGACCCCGTGTGGGGAGTTTGGCCATTTCGTGAGGTGGAAACATGTCGTATGCTGGACAATCAGGTGAAGAAAATTACGAGATTGGAAAAGTCATTCAGAATAGTCCACAGGCAAGACCTTTTCATAGGAAAGCTAGGTGTCAGCCGGGCAGGGTGGGGCAAAAGATTTTGAAATCCAGTTGTGGTTCATTTTAATGAAGGTTAGATCATCTACATTTTGGGTAGCCAGACGAGTCCTTTTTTCTGTTAGTATTGAACCTGCAGCACTGAATACTCTTTCTGATAGGACACTAGCTGCCGGGCAAGCAAGCTCCTGCAATGCATATTCTGCCAATTCTGGCCAGGTGTCTAATTTGGATGCCCAGTAATCAAATGGGAATGACGGTTGAGGGAGAACGTCGATAAGGGATGAAAAATAGTTTGTAACCATACTGGACAAATGTTGTCTCCTGTCACTTTGAATTGATGCTGCAGTACCTGTCCTGTCTGCGGTCATAGAAAAATCACTCCACAACCTGGTCAGAAAACCCCTCTGGCCAACGCCACTTCTGATTTCTGCCCCTCTAACACCTCTGGTCTGCTGGCCCCTGGAGCTCGTGTGAGAACGATCACGGGCGCTGTGTGCAGGGAATGCCAGAAGCAAACGGTCAACAAGAGTTGATTGTTTTGTTGCTAATATTAGTTCCAAGTTCTCATGTGGCATAATATTTTGCAATTTGCCTTTATAGCGAGGATCAAGGAGGCAGGCCAACCAGTAATCGTCATCGTTCATCATTTTTGTAATGCGTGTGTCCCTTTTGAGGATACGCAAGGCATAATCCGCCATGTGGGCCAAAGTTCCCATTGTCAAATCTGCGGTTGTGCTTGGTTGAGGGGCAGTTGCAGGCAAATCTACGTCACTTGTGTCCCTCAAAAAACCAGAACCCGGCCTTGCCACGCCACCAATTTCCCGTGCCCCCGGGAAAGCTTCCTCATTAAAAATATACTCATCCCCATCATCCTCCTCATCCTCCACCTCCTCTTCGCCCGGTACCTCGTCATGTACACTGCCCTGACCAGACAATCGCTGACTGTCATCAAGGCTTTCCTCTTCCTCTGGTGCAGACGCCTGATCCTTTATGTGCGTCAAACTTTGCATCAGCAGACGCATTAGGGGGATGCTCATGCTTATTATGGCGTTGTCTGCACTAACCAGCCGTGTGCATTCCTCAAAACACTGAAGGACTTGACACATGTCTTGAATCTTCGACCACTGCACACCTGACAACTCCATGTCTGCCATCCTACTGCCTGCCCGTGTATGTGTATCCTCCCACAAAAACATAACAGCCCGCCTCTGTTCGCACAGTCTCTGAAGCATGTGCAGTGTTGAGTTCCACCTTGTTGCAACGTCTATGATTAGGCGATGCTGGGGAAGGTTCAAAGAACGCTGATAGGTCTGCATACGGCTGGAGTGTACAGGCGAACGGCGGATATGTGCGCAAAGTCCACGCACTTTGAGGAGCAGGTCGGATAACCCCGGATAACTTTTCAGGAAGCACTGCACCACCAGGTTTAAGGTGTGAGCCAGGCAAGGAATGTGTTTCAGTTGGGAAAGGGAGATGGCAGCCATGAAATTCCTTCCGTTATCACTCACTACCTTGCCTGCCTCAAGATCTACAGTGCCCAGCCACGACTGCGTTTCTTGCTGCAAGAACTCGGACAGAACTTCCGCGGTGTGTCTATTGTCGCCCAAACACTTCATAGCCAATACAGCCTGCTGACGTATGCCAGTAGCTGCCCCATAATGGGAGACCTGGTGTGCAACAGTGGCAGGTGCGGATGGAGTGTTTGTGCGACTGCGGTCTGTGGACGAGCTCTTGCTTCTGCAGGAGGACGAGGAGGAGGAGGAGGAGGAGGGGGTGCGAACGGCTACAGACAACTGTTTACTAGACCGTGGGCTAGGCAGAACTGTCCCAAACTTGCTGTCCCCTGTGGACCCTGAATCCACCACATTTACCCAGTGTGCCGTGATGGACACGTAACGTCCCTGGCCATGCCTACTGGTCCATGCATCTGTTGTCAGGTGCACCTTTGTGCTCACAGATTGCCTGAGTGCATGGACGATGCGCTCTTTAACATGCTGGTGGAGGGCTGGTATGGCTTTTCTGGAAAAAAAGTGTCGACTGGGTAGCTCGTAGCGTGGTACAGCGTAGTCCATCAGGTCTTTGAAAGCTTCGCTTTCAACTAACCGGTAGGGCATCATCTCTAACGAGATTAGTCTAGCTATGTGGGCGTTCAAACCCTGTGTACGCGGATGCGAGGCTAAGTACTTCCTTTTTCTAACCATAGTCTCATGTAGGGTGAGCTGGACTGGAGAGATGGAGATCGTGGAACTAGCGGGGGTGCCGGTGGACATGGCAGACTGAGAGACGGTGGGAGATGGTATTGTTGCCGCCGGTGCCCTAGATGCAGTGTTTCCTACTACGAAACTGGTGATTCCCTGACCCTGACTGCTTTGGCCTGGCAAAGATACCTGCACAGATACAGCAGGTGGTGCGCTAAATGGTGGTCCTACACTGCCGGAAGGGATGTTGCGTTGATGACTAGCTTCATTGGCCGAGGGTGCAACAACCTTAAGGGACGTTTGGTAGTTAGTCCAAGCTTTCAAATGCATGGTGGTTAAATGTCTATGCATGCAACTAGTATTGAGACTTTTCAGATTCTGACCTCTGCTTAAGGAAGTAGAACATTTTTGACAGATGACTTTGCGCTGATCAATTGGATGTTGTTTAAAAAAATGCCAGACTGCACTCTTTCTAGCATCGGATACCTTTTCAGGCATTGCAGACTGAGCTTTAACCGGATGGCCACGCTGTCCTCCACCAGGTTTTGGCTTTGCCACGCGTTTTGGGCAAGATACGGGCCCGGCAGATGGAACCTGTGGCGATGTTGATGCCTGCTGCGGCCCCTCCTCCTCCTCTGCTTCAGAACTGCTGCCGCCTGCACCCTCTTCCCCCAATGGCTGCCAATCGGGGTCAAGAACTGGGTCATCTAATAACTCTTCTTGTACCTCCTGCGCAACTTCGTCTGTGTCACCGTGTCGTTCGGTGGTATAGCGTTCGTGATGGGGCAACATAGTCTCATCAGGGTCTGATTCTTGATCAGCACCCTGCGAGGGCAATGTTGTGGTCTGAGTCAAAGGACCAGCATAGTAGTCTGGCTGTGGCTGTGCGTCAGTGCACTCCATGTCAGATTCAATTTGTAATGGGCATGGACTGTTAACTGCTTCACTTTCTAAGCCAGGGACGGTATGTGTAAAGAGCTCCATGGAGTAACCCGTTGTGTCGCCTGCTGCATTCTTCTCTGTTGTTGTTTTTGCTGAAGAGGACAAGGAAGTGACTTGTCCCTGACCGTGAACATCCACTAACGACGCGCTGCTTTTACTTTTACCAGTTTCACGAGAGGAGGCAAAAGAGCTAGAGGCTGAGTCAGCAAGATAAGCCAAAACTTGCTCTTGCTGCTCCGGCTTTAAAAGCGGTTTTCCTAATCCCAGAAAAGGGAGCGTTCGAGGCCTTGTGTAGCCGGACGACGAACCTGGCTCCACAGCTCCAGACTTAGGTGCAATATTTTTTTCCCCACGACCACCTGATGCTCCACCACTACCACTACCCTCATTACCAGCTGACAATGAACGCCCCCGGCCACGACCTCTTCCACTAGACTTCCTCATTGTTTTAAAAACGTAACCAAACTAACGTTATTTGTTGCAGTCACACAACTTACACGGTGAGCTATAACTTCAGTATGATTTAGCTACCCCTTTACAGGTTGGTGAGACCACCGCGAAAATCAGGCACAATGTTACACACTCTTTTTTTGGTGGCTGCAAATTAGAGAGATGCCCCACACGCAGGACTGTCACTGAAGCACAAATGTTAATATTAATGTCACACTATTATTTGTTTTTTATTTTTATTTTTTTCAGGAACACTTTAGAAACCCCCCCAAAAAAAAAAAATTGATTTTTGCAGGGAGAATTTAGAAAACAAATGTAACAAACTATATGCTTTCTATGGGCCACTGAGTGAGAGATGACGCACACAGGAATCAGGAGTGGCACACAAGCCCAGAGGCCAATATTTTTCTACCAATGATTGATGGAGTTATTTTCTCTGGTAGATTTTGGAACCCAAATCAAGGAAAAAAAATATAGGCTTTCTATGGACCACAATTGGAGAGAGAGAGAGAGAGAGAGAGAGAGAGAGATGGCACACCCAGGAGTCAAGACTGGCACACAAGCAGAAAGGCCAATATTAATCTCCCACTGTTTTTTTTTTTTTTTTTTTTTTTTCAGGGAGACTTTAGAAAAAAAAAAAATAAAAAAAATATGATTTTATCAGGAAGAATTTAGAAACCAAATAAAATAAAATGATTTTTTCAGGGAGAATTTAGAAAACAAATAAAACCAAAAATAGGCGTTCTATGGCCCACTGACTGAGAGATGACGCACACAGGAATCAGGAGTGGCACACAAGCCCAGAGGCCAATATTTTTCTACCAATGATTGATGGAGTTATTTTCTCTGGTAGATTTTGGAACCCAAATCAAGGAAAAAAAATATAGGCTTTCTATGGACCACAATTGGAGAGAGAGAGAGAGAGAGAGAGAGAGAGAGAGATGGCACACCCAGGAGTCAAGACTGGCACACAAGCAGAAAGGCCAATATTAATCTCCCACTGTTTTTTTTTTTTTTTTTTTTTTTTCAGGGAGACTTTAGAAAAAAAAATAATAAAAAAAATATGATTTTATCAGGAAGAATTTAGAAACCAAATAAAATAAAATGATTTTTTCAGGGAGAATTTAGAAAACAAATAAAACCAAAAATAGGCGTTCTATGGCCCACTGACTAAGAGAGAGAGAGAGAGATGGAACGCTTAGTACTGGCACACAAGCCCAAAGGGCAATATTAATCTCCCTTTTTTTTTCCAGGGAGAATTTCTAAAACCCCCCCCAAAAAAAAAATAGGCTTTCTATGGCCCACTATTTGTGAGAGAGATGGGACGCTCAGGACTGGCACAGATGGCACACTCAGGACTGGCACAGAAGCCCAGAGGCCAATATTAATCTCCCTTTTTTTCTGGGAGAATTTATAAAACCAAAAAAATATTTAAATAGGCTTTCTATGGCCCACTATTTGTGAGAGAGATGGCACGCTCAGGACTGGCACAGATGGCACGCTCACAACTGGCACACAAGCCCAGAGGCCAATATTAATCTCCCTTTTTTCAGGGAAAATTTATAAAACCAAAAAAAAAATTAAATAGGCTTTCTATGGCCCACTATTTGTGAGAGAGATGGCACGCTCAGGACTGGCACAGATGGCACGCTCACAACTGGCACACAAGCCCAGAGGCCAATATTAATCTCCCTTTTTTCAGGGAAAATTTATAAAACCAAAAAAAAAATTAAATAGGCTTTCTATGGCCCACTATTTGTGAGAGAGATGGGACGCTCAGGACTGGCACAGATGGCACGCTCAGGACTGGCACAGAAGCCCAGAGGCCAATATTAATCTCCCTTTTTTTCTGGGAGAATTTATAAAACCAAAAAAATATTTAAATAGGCTTTCTATGGCCCACTATTTGTGAGAGAGATGGCACGCTCAGGACTGGCACAGATGGCACGCTCACAACTGGCACACAAGCCCAGAGGCCAATATTAATCTCCCTTTTTTCAGGGAAAATTTATAAAACCAAAAAAAAATTTAAATAGGCTTTCTATGGCCCACTATTTGTGAGAGAGATGGCACGCTCAGGACTGGCACAGATGGCACGCTCACAACTGGCACACAAGCCCAGAGGCCAATATTAATCTCCCTTTTTTCAGGGAAAATTTATAAAACCAAAAAAAAAATTAAATAGGCTTTCTATGGCCCACTATTTGTGAGAGAGATGGCACGCTCAGGACTGGCACAGATGGCACGCTCACAACTGGCACACAAGCCCAGAGGCCAATATTAATCTCCCTTTTTTCAGGGAAAATTTATAAAACCAAAAAAAAAATTAAATAGGCTTTCTATGGCCCACTATTTGTGAGAGAGATGGGACGCTCAGGACTGGCACAGATGGCACGCTCAGGACTGGCACAGAAGCCCAGAGGCCAATATTAATCTCCCTTTTTTTCTGGGAGAATTTATAAAACCAAAAAAATATTTAAATAGGCTTTCTATGGCCCACTATTTGTGAGAGAGATGGCACGCTCAGGACTGGCACAGATGGCACGCTCACAACTGGCACACAAGCCCAGAGGCCAATATTAATCTCCCTTTTTTCAGGGAAAATTTATAAAACCAAAAAAAAATTTAAATAGGCTTTCTATGGCCCACTATTTGTGAGAGAGATGGCACGCTCAGGACTGGCACAGATGGCACGCTCACAACTGGCACACAAGCCCAGAGGCCAATATTAATCTCCCTTTTTTCAGGGAAAATTTATAAAACCAAAAAAAAAATTAAATAGGCTTTCTATGGCCCACTATTTGTGAGAGAGATGGGACGCTCAGGACTGGCACAGATGGCACGCTCAGGACTGGCACAGAAGCCCAGAGGCCAATATTAATCTCCCTTTTTTTCTGGGAGAATTTATAAAACCAAAAAAATATTTAAATAGGCATTCTATGGCCCACTATTTGTGAGAGAGATGGCACGCTCAGGACTGGCACAGATGGCACGCTCACAACTGGCACACAAGCCCAGAGGCCAATATTAATCTCCCTTTTTTCAGGGAAAATTTATAAAACCAAAAAAAAAATTAAATAGGCTTTCTATGGCCCACTATTTGTGAGAGAGATGGCACGCTCAGGACTGGCACAGATGGCACGCTCACAACTGGCACACAAGCCCAGAGGCCAATATTAATCTCCCTTTTTTCAGGGAAAATTTATAAAACCAAAAAAAAAATTAAATAGGCTTTCTATGGCCCACTATTTGTGAGAGAGATGGGACGCTCAGGACTGGCACAGATGGCACGCTCAGGACTGGCACAGAAGCCCAGAGGCCAATATTAATCTCCCTTTTTTTCAGGGAGAATTTATAAAACCCAAAAAAAAATAAAATAGGCTTTCTATGGCCCACTATTTGTGAGAGAGATGGCACACTCAGGACTGGCACACAAGCCCAAAGGCCAATATTAATCTCCCACTGTATTTTTATCAGGGAGAATTTATACACCCCACAAAAAAAAATACAGAAAAATGAAAAGGCTTTCTATGGCCCACTATGTGAGAGAGATGGCACACACAGGGATGGCACTCTAGCAGAAATGCCAAATTGCCAATCTTAATCTCCCACCAAAAAAAAAAAAAAAAAAAAAACAGGGAATGTCCTACAATTACTATCTCCCTGCCTGCAGTAATCTCAGCCAGGTATGGCAGGCAGCTACTATCTCCCTGCCTGCAGTAATCTCAGCCAGGTATGGCAGGCAGCTACTATCTCCCTGCCTGCAGTAATCTCAGCCAGGTATGGCAGGCAGCAATAAGGAGTGGACTGATGCACAAATGAAATAAAAAGTGTGGACAAACAAAAAAGATAGCTGTGCAGAAAGGAAGGAACAAGAGGATTTGTGCTTTGAAAAAAGCAGTTGGTTTGCACAGCGGCGTACACACAGCAATGCAGCTATCAGGGAGCCTTCTAGGGCAGCCCAATGAGCTACAGCGCTGAGGGGAAAAAAAAAAAAAAAAACTTCCACTGTCCCTGCACACCGAGGGTGGTGTTGGACAGTGCAAATCGCTGCAGCACAAGCGGTTTTGTGGTTAATGGACCCTGCCTAACGCTATCCCTGCTTCTGACAAAGCGGCAGCAACCTCTCCCTAAGCTCAGATCAGCAGCAGTAAGATGGCGGTCGGCGGGAACGCCTCTTTATAGCCCCTGTGACGTTGCAGACAGCAAGCCAATCACTGCAATGCCCTTCTCTAAGATGGTGGGGACCAGGACCTATGTCATCACGCTGCCCACACTCTGCGTTTACCTTCATTGGCTGAGAAATGGCGCTTTTCGCGTCATTGAAACGCGACTTTGGCGCGAAAGTCGCGTACCGCATGGCCGACCCCGCACAGGGGTCGGATCGGGTTTCATGAAACCCCGACTTAGCCAAAAGTCGGCGACTTTTGAAAATGTTCGACCCGTTTCGCTCAACCCTAATCACGACGGATGGCCACACGTTGCGTCCGTCGTGCAATGGATCCATCGTATTTTGGTGGATTGTTGTCACGAAAAAACATTCAAGGGAAAGTTTTTTCGTACGTCATGTCCGCCATTTTCTAACACGCATGCGCGGCCAGAACTCCGCCCCCTCCTCCCCGGACTTCAGAATGGGCAGCGGATATGTTGAAAAACTGCATCCGCTGCCCACATCGTGCACAAATTTCACAACGTGCGTCGGTACGTCGGCCCGACATTTAGCGACGGACCCGTACCGACGCAAGTGTGAAAGTAGCCTAAGAGTGGAAAATGTATTATAAAGGGCCCAGAAGAAAATTATCTTAAAGATAGTTGATTAGACAAGAGTAGTCCAAGAGATTAGAGAAAGATCTATTAGAGCAGAACTGGCCAGTAGATTTTTTTTTAAGTAATGGGGTACTGACAGCAAGTTTTAAATAGGAACAAAATATACTAGAAGAGAGAGGTTCAATATTTTAGTGGGTAGTGATTGGAGAGAGAGAATGGAGGAGATGTGCAGGAATAGGATGTGAAGCAGCTAAGTCTGGACAGATGGAGGAGATTGTGGACAAATATGGCTGGAAATTCTTTACACATTGCCCAGTTTTACATAGGTTCAAAAAATATATCTCTTTCCTTTGAATTAAATACATTTAAGTATGACACCCATTTAAATTTGAAGATTGGTATTCGTATGATGGAAACTGTTATAAGGGTTCTCTAATTTTATTAATAATAATAATAATAATAATTTTATTTATATAGCGCCAACATATTCCGCAGCGCTTTACAAATTATAGAGGGGACTTGTACAGACAATAGACATTACAGCATAACAGAAATACAGTTCAAAACAGATACCAGGAGGAGTGAGGGCCCTGCTCGCAAGCTTACAAACTATGGTGAAAAGGGGAGACACGAGAGGTGGATGGTAACAATTGCTTTAGTTATTCGGACCAGCTATAGTGTAAGGCTCAGGTGTTCATGTAAAGCTGCATGAACCAGTTACCTGCCTAAGTATGTAGCAGTACAGACACAGAGGGCTAATACTGCATAAAGTGTATGAGAACATGATGCGAGGAACCTTTTTTTTTTTTTTTATTATAAATAGGCCACACAGGGATCGTTAGGTTAATGCATTGAGGCGGTAGGCCAGTCTGAACAAATGAGTTTTTAGGGCACGCTTAAAACTGTGGGGATTGGGGATTAATCGTATTAACCTAGGTAGTGCATTCCAAAGAATCGGCGCAGCACGTGTAAAGTCTTGGAGACGGGAGTGGGAGGTTCTGATTATTGAGGATGCTAACCTGAGGTCATTAGCGGAGCGGAGGGCACGGGTAGGGTGGTAGACTGATACCAGGGAGGAGATGTAGGGTGGTGCTGAGCCATGGAGTGCTTTGTGGATGAGGGTAGTAGTTTTGTACTGGATTCTGGAGTGGATGGGTAGCCAGTGTAATGACTGGCACAGGGTAGAGGCATCGGTGTAACGGTTGGTGAGGAATATGATCCTGGCTGCAGCATTCAGGACAGATTGGAGCGGGGAGAGTTTTGCAAGAGGGAGACCGATTAGTAGAGAGTTACAATAGTCCAGACGAGAATGAATAAGTGAAACAGTCAGAGTTTTTGCAGAGTCGAAAGTAAGAAAAGGGCGAATTCTAGAAATGTTTTTGAGATGCAGGTAAGAAGAGCGAGCCAGTGATCGGATGTAGGGGGTGAATGAAAGGTCAGAATCAAGGATGACCCCAAGGCAGCGGGCATGTTGCTTTGGAGTAATGGTGGAACCGCACACGGAGATGGCAATGTCAGGCAAAGGTAGGTTAGTAGAGGGAGAGAACACGAGGAGTTCAGTTTTTGACAGGTTTAGTTTCAGATAGAGGGAGGACATGATGTTAGAGACAGCGGTAAGACAATCACTGGTGTTTTCTAAAAAGGTCGGTGTGATATCGGGAGCAGAAGTGTATAATTGGGTGTCGTCAGCATAGAGATGGTACTGGAAACCAAATCTACTGATTGTTTGTCCAATAGGGGCAGTATACAACGAGAAGAGTAGGGGGCCTAGGACTGATCCTTGAGGAACCCCAACAGTAAGGGGAAGGTGAGAGGAGGAGGAACCAGCAAAACATACAGTGAAGGATCGGTCAGAGAGATAGGAGGAGAACCAGGAGAGAACGGTGTCCTTGAGGCCGATGGAGCGGAGCATAGTGAGGAGGAGCTGATGATCCACAGTGTCGAATGCTGCAGAGAGATCCAAGAGAATTAGCATGGAGTAGTGACCATTAGATTTAGCTGTTAGTAGGTCATTAGAGACTTTAATGAGGGCAGTTTCAGTAGAGTGTAAAGAGCGGAAGCCAGATTGAAGAGGGTCGAGAAGAGAGTTATCTGAGAGATAGCGGGTAAGACGGGAGTGGACCAGGCGTTCGAGGAGTTTAGAGATGAAGGGAAGATTAGAGACAGGTCTATAATTAGCGGCACAGTTTTGATCGAGGGATGGTTTTTTAAGTAATGGATGTATGATGGCATGCTTAAATGAGGAGGGAAAAATACCGGAAGTGAGGGAAAGGTTGAATATTTTTGTTAGGTGAGAGGTGATAGCCGGGGAAAGGGACTGGAGGAGATGTGACGGAATGGGGTTACTGGTGCAAGTGGTCGGGCGAGAAGATGCAAGGAGCCTGCTTACTTCTTCTTCTGTAACTGCTTCAAAGTCAGAGAGTGAACTAGATGCAGTGGGGGAGGGAGGACAGTGCATGGTATGAAGAGATTGGGAGATGATTTCCTGTCGAATGTGGTCAATTTTTTCTTTGAAGTAATTGGCCAGATCGTCAGCACGGAGATCCGTGGTTGGGGCCTGCTCTCTTGGGTTGAGTAGGGACTGGAACGTGTCAAAGAGACGTTTAGGGTTATTGGACAGGGAGGTGATGAGGGTGTTGAAGTAGGTTTGTTTGGAGAGGTTAAGGGCAGAATTGTATGTCTTTAGCATGAACTTATAATGGATGAAATCTTCGGGTAGATTAGATTTTCTCCACAGACGTTCTGCGCACCTGGAGCACCGCTGCAGGAAACGTGTTTGCAGCGTGTGCCACGGTTGTTGCCGTCTGTGCCGAGTTGTTTTATGTATAGGAGGAGCAGCTTCATCCAGAGCACTTTGCAGGGTTTCATTGTAATGCTTCAATGCAGAATCAGGACATGAGATGGAGGAAATAGGGGCCAATGAGGACTGCAAGTTCTTCATAAGTTTCTGGGTGTTAATGGCCTGTATGTTTCTATAGGTGTGGAAAGTGGGGGTGACCTGAGCGGGATGGCAGTTCTTGATAGAGAATGAAAGAAGGTTGTGGTCAGAGAGCGGTAGAGGGGAGTTTGTGAAGTCATCCACTGAGCAAAGTCGGGAGAAGACCAAGTCAAGGGAGTTTCCATCTTCATGTGTTGGAGAGTTAGTATGCTGCGAGAGGCCAAAAGAGGAGGATAGAGATAAAAGGTGAGAAGCAGATGGGGAGAGGGGAGAGGCAATGGGGATGTTGAAATCACCCATGATAAGGGTGGGGGTGTCACAGGAGAGAAAGTGTGGAAGCCAGGTGGCAAAGTGATCCAGGAACTGATGAGAGGGGCCGGGAGGACAATACACCACCGCCACTCGCATGGAGAAGGGGACATAGAGTCTGACCACATGGACCTCAAAGGAAGGGAAGACAAGTGAGGGTACTTGGGGGATAACATGGAAAGTACATTTGGGTGAAAGGAGCAGACCAACGCCTCCACCTGCTCTGTTGTCTGATCTTGGGGTATGAGAAAAGTGTAGTCCACCATATGAAAGAGCAGCAGCAGCGGTGGTGTCTGACTGCTGGATCCAGGTTTCAGTAAGAGCCAGGAGATTAAGAGAATTAGAAAGGAAGAAGTCATGAATGAAGGAGAGTTTATTACACACAGAGCGAGAATTCCAAAGGGCACAATTGAAAGAGACAGCAGGCATGCAGGGAATATTAATAAGGTTAGAGGGGTTTCTGGGTGTAGCAATTGGGAGGTTTGACTGGCTATAACATGGGGGGCCGGGGTTTGGAGATATGTCTCCAGCGATCCTTTCCTCTGTCCATTGTTACCCTCCCCTCCCTTCCTCCTAGCCTTTCCCAAATCCCAGTTTTAATATAAAATCCAATAAAAATATTTTAAAAAGAAAAAAGACCTAGGTCCATCAAGTTCAAATTTCTTCACTATAAATGTTTTGCCACTAATTATCTATAACTCACAATGTCATTTGTGCTGAGGAATGAACAGTATGCAGGGGTAACCTGAATAGGGTGATAAATCTTAAAAGGGAAGGAAAGAAGGTTTTGGTCAGAGCAGGATAGAAGAGATAGAAAAGTCATATGGTGAGTGGAGCCAGATTCTTTTTTCATGGATATGTAAGTTAGAAAGTTGTGAGAGGTGGTTAGAGATAGATGATAAGCAGCAGATGGGGAGATGAAACTAACTGAGGATGGTAAAGTTCCGCATAGTGAGAATGGGTATGTTAGTGGAGAGAAAATAGGGAAGGCAGCATGAAAACTTGGACAAGGAAATGGTGGGGTTGGCCCTGAGGGTGGCATAAAACCGCCATTCACAGGGAGAAAGGGTGGAAAAGTCTGACATGTGGACTGACATATGTACTTCTTGTATTGCATACTAATTTTATATATACCGCATAAACTCGAGTATAAGCAAACCCGAGTATAAGCCCAGGCCCCTAATTTTGCAACAAAAAACTGGGAAAACTTAATGACTCGAGTGTAAGCCTAGGGTGGAAATGCAGCAGCTTCTGGTAAATTTCAAAAATAAAAATAGATACCAATAAAAGTTACATTAATTGAGACATCAGTAGGTTAAGTGTTTTTGAATATCCATATTGAATCAGAAGCCCCATATAATGCTCCATAAAGTTCATGATGTGCCCCATAAGATGCTCCATACAAAATACGCCCCATATAATGCTCCATAAAGTTTATGATGAGCCCCATAAGATGCTCCATACAAAATACGCCCCATATAATGCTCCATAAAGTTCATGATGGGCCCCATAAGATGCTCCATACAAAATACGCTCCATAGAAACATTTTCCCCATATAATGTTGCACAAAGATTGATTATGGTCCCATAAGATGCTCCATAGAAACATTTGCTCCATACAATGCTGCACAAAGGTTGATTATGGCCCCATAAGATGCTCCATAGAAACATTTGCCCCATCTAATACTGCATAAAGGTTGATTATGGCCCCATGAGATGCTCAATAGAAAATGTGCCCCATATAATGCTGCATAAAGGTTGATTATGGCCCCATAAGATGCTCCATAGAAAATGTGCCCCATATAATGCTGCATTAAGGTTGATTATGGCCCCATAAAATGCTCCATAGAAAATGTGCCCCATATAGTGCTGCATTAAGGTTCATTATGGCCCCTTAAGATGCACTATAGAAACCTTTGCCTCATATGCTGCTGCATTAAGGTTGATTATGGCCCCATAAGATGCTCCATAGAAACATTTGCCTCATATGCTGCTGCTGCGATAAAAAAAAAATGACATACCCACCTCTTGTCCTGAGCATGCGGGGATACCGCCACTTGCGATTTTCACCTGTCCCCATTACACCGCTGCACGCCGCTCTGTCTTCCGGGTCCTCTGGCAGTAACTGTTCAGGCAGAGGGTGGCGCGCACACTAAACACATCATCGTGCCCTCTGACCTGAATGTCACAGCCAGAGGACGTGGACGACAGAGTGGCGTACAGCAGTGGAACGAGGACAGGTGAATATCACAAGGCTCACCTCCCCCGTTATACTCGCCCTCCCATCACGGTCGCTGTTTCTCCACGATGGTCTCTGACATTGGCAGCTTGTTCCGGTGTTCAGCGGTCACTGTTACCGCTCATTAAAGTAATGAATATGTGTCTCCACCCCTATGGGAGTGGAGTTGAATCAATATTCATTACTTTAATGAGTGGTAGCATGTGACCACTGAGTACAGGAAGAGCTGCGGGCGCTGGAAAAGCAGGAATCATGCCAGGAGCAGGTGAGTATAATGGATGGCTGCAGCTCCCCCTCCCCTGCCGACCGCCTGGGAGAATGACTAGAGTATAAGCCGAGAGGGGCACTTTCAGCCTAAAAAAATGGGCTGAAAATCTCAGCTTATACTCAAGTATACATGGTATATGCTTGATTAAAAATGTATAATTTATCTTGAAATTTTCACCTACTTTTTAAGCTCCTGGTTTTTGCCTTTCTTGCACAGTTTTTCACTGGTTGGGAGCTGAAGTTTTGAAAGCTTAATGGGTTCAGCAGCAGGCATGGAATGTAAGCAGAGGAGAGCATCTATTGATGATTTCTTGCAGCAGGTAGAAACTCTTTCATCTTTGGAAAGTTTATGGCAGACTTGCTTAACATGTTCAGATAGCTGTAAAAAGGAAAAAAGCATTACCAATAACTCTTTACATAGGGCATTAATGATGTCCTATGTCGGATGCGTCTGAATTGAGCGGGCTCACGAACAGCGACAATTTAGAGACCCCCTAACTTCAAAGTAGAATGAGATTATCTCCACGTACTGCAATTGCTATGCAATTACTATGGGAAGTAAAAATTCAAATTGAAAAAAATGTTTAAAAAAATCTAAAGTATAAATCTAATCACTTCTTTTATCAAGTTGGAAAATAAAGAAAAAAGCAAACACTCATATTTGATTCAGTTGATTGAAGTTGATTCATCAAAATAGAAAATTAAATAACCATTCTGTGGACTCCATAAAGAAGACCAGAATTGTCATTTTTTGGTTGTCGCACGTCCATAAAAAAAGGCAATAAAAAGTCATCAAAGCTCTTTATGTACCCCAAAATGGTATCAATTAAAATGTCAGTTTATCAAAAAACAATAAGTTTTCAGAAAGTTGAGAAACAAACCACATATTTTTTTTTTTTTTACAAATTACCATTTTTTTTCTATTTGAATAAAAAAAATATGTATGCTCTTGCTGTAATCATAGTGATTTAGGAAATAATAATAGTAAGCCATTTTTAACACATAACGAACATATAAATACAAAATCACAAAACAATGGCAGAATCAAATTTTTTAAACTTTTCAGTTTTCCAGCACATTATACGTTAAAGTGAATGATGCCATTCAAAACTGTAACTCGGCCTGCAAAAAAACAAGTTCTCCTTTGGTTAAACTGACTGCGAAAGAGGTTAATAGTACTTCAGCCTCATAAATTATATTGTAATATGCTACAATTTAAAATGTTTTTATGCTCGCAAAGAATAGAATAGTTTTAATGTTCCTGCTTCATGATGAACAGTTTCACTCCTCTTTAGATCGCGCTGGACCTTTGTGCCCTTTGTACTCTACTTTAATGATCGCGCTTGTCTTTTCTGCCTTCTAACATTCACCTCGATGTTGCTCAGAGAGAAACGCTATTTTACTTCACTTTGTACTCTCTATGTGTTCTCAGATGGGAAATCTTGTTTGTACATTTTGAACTATTTTTCTATGATGTCTGTGAATCAGTATTACGTGACCCAAGACCCATAGGAAAGAAAGAAACTTCTGAAAATGCTCATAAATGTCAACATTTCCAAGGCCTCCAAATCTATCAGTCAATCTAACCGAATTGAACCCTTGAGTTTCTAGATGAACAGACAGATGGGTTTTAACTCTTTAATTACTATAGTGATGTTAGCATACTATGGACCCATTTAGTACGCTAGACCTCATTGTTATTAGATAGTTAGTAAATTTGTGGAGCCCCGAAGGTACCAAAACAGCAGAAAAACACCCAGAAGAGACCCTCTCAATGAATTCATCTTTAGCTGCAGTGACTATTTTTGACCCACAGGTATTTTCACTTTGTAACATCCTTGCCATGCTTTTTTCTGTAGAATTGCAAATTTGCCAGTTTAATGCCCATATATCATGCCCAGCTTGTTCCCAGCTTGTACTTCTGGAGACACTCACCATATAAATTGTTAATTGGGCTCTCGATACTAAAGTAATGCCAAACAAGGTCGCTTACAGTGGTTTAGGCACAGTGGATCTCAGAAGGAGGAGGGTATTTGGATTTGTGAGCGCAGATTTTACTCAATTTTATTTGAGGGGCTGGCATTACGACATTTTCCGTGTGGTGCAAGTGATAAGATTGGTTTATTTCTCTTGTCAGTGTGATTACATTGATGCCAGAATTATATTGGTTGGATAAGGCTTTAAGGTATTATGCAGGCACATGTTAATATTTTTTGTGCCTTTTGAGGGGGGGTAAATATAATTTTTCTTTCTCATGCAAATAGTGAACAAAATGTTCTGTTACTGTTTTTTGTTTATATTTCTTAATGTCCAAGTTATCCACTAAGTACCCTGTGTGTTGAATGAATTCATCAGGGTCCGACAATTGTGCTAATACCTAGTATTTGTTTTTTTTTTTGCTATCTGTGTATCATAAAATGTATTTCTATGAACAAAATCAGACTTTTTTCATTTTTTCAGGTGGAGTCTTTTCATTTTATATCACCTTTTTATGTTTTCTTTGCTGTGGATGTTTTATAAACATACATATTTTTTACGTAATTTGTACCGCATTGTTTATAAAAAATCGCTATTATTTTTCTTTGTTTGCTAATTTTTTGCGCTTTAATTGGTGCATCTATACGAGCTCCAGTTACCAGGAAAAAACAGTTCCCTGCTGTACAGGTATAATTTGGTAACCTGATCAAAGTCTGTTAGGACCCAGAAAATCTGTTATGCTGGTCAGCGATATGGTGATCATGTGACAAAAGCATCAACAGCACAGGTGTTTCTATTTACTCACAGAGCATTGTGCAGCCAGCAAAAGAGAAGACAGAATTGGTAATAAACCACTTCTATCTTTTCCCTATCTACGGGGTAAATTTACAATGGTGCAGGGTTAAAATCCCGGACCATGTAGTATAAATGTACGGTGCTTGGTCATTATTGGATTAATACGTTAAAAACTATTATTGGTTTTGTTTGTTCTTCTCTATTTATTACATTGTGTAAGTTTCTTCATTGTCTAGATATTGCCAAGTAGTGAGCATAACTTTTTTTAAATTCTGGTTGCTTATTGAAACTATTGTAATACACATGAGCAAATCGTATTAAATGCTTTTCAAATACTTCAGGAATCATATTGTTGTCCTATAATTGTGACAGTAAAGTGCATCATGACCTTATCAGTACTTAAAATACAGACTTGTTATATGTCCAGCAATTGCAAGTAAATGTCAAGGGGTATGCATATTTTGTTGTTGTGTAGAGTGAAGCAATTCAAATTCTAATATCATATGTCATACAACATACTGCAACGCTGTAGATAAAGGCCATACCTCACTTTCAATGTTCTTATCGGTGAAGAATCCACAACTGTTAACAAGGACTTGTGTCCCCTGCTCTGCAAGTGTCAGCACATCCTTGAGGTCTGCAGAAGGAACCTTTTGACTGAACATTATAGCAGCACTGAGCAAATGAAAAAAAAAACAAATTAACAAAAAAATTACTAATGACTTTTGAAAATACAGGAGAAAATCCTTAAACAGTCATTGGGAAAAAAAATAAAAACCTTTCACATCTAACTCTTCCTTTTTTACCTGAATTTCAATTTATCCACCCCAAAACTGTCAAAGCGAGAACACAGCCTGTTGGACATCACAGTAAGTAAATGTAATGGCTGCCTTTGGAGTCTCTAAAAAAATAAAGAAAGAAAAGACTGAAAATTTTAACATATACAGTATTTCATAATTGTCCTTTTTCGGGTTCGCCGATTTCAACAAACATGCAGTTGAAAATTCAGTTTCGGGTCCGAACTTGATATGAAACCTGACCCCAGACCTGAACACAATAAAAGTCAATGGGGACCTGAACTTCAGTGCTTTAAAATGGCTGTAAAATGGTGATAATGAGGGCTAGTTGGCTACAAAAGGAAGATAATTGGGGGTAAGAATTGGACAATTGCCCTGCAAAAATGTGAAAAAGGAAATTACTTGAAGGGGTTCTGTCACCATTGCAACCAGTGTAAAAATAAATAAAAATAAATGAATAGCATAAAAATGTGGTCTCATAGACACTGAGGCTAGCTACTTCCAGTCCAGATAAATATTTCACCCACAGAGCATGGGGCACTGTATCCCTATATTAGCAGCTTACAAATGACCCCCACATAGCATGAGGCAGAGTACCTGTATGTTAGCAGCTTTCAAATGTCCCCCACAGAGCATGGGGCAGAGTACCCCCTCAGAAGCAGCTTACAAATGTCCCCCACAGAGCATGGGGCAGAGTACCCCCTAAGAAACAGCTTACAAATGTCCCCCAAAGACCATGGGGCAGAGTACTGTACATTAGTTTACAAATGTCCCCCACAGAGCATGGGGCAGAGTACCCCCTCAGAAGCAGCTTACAAATGTCCCCCACAGAGCATGGGGCAGAGTCCTCCCTCAGAAGCAGCTTACAAATGTCCCCCACAGAGCATGGGGCAGAGTCCCCCCTCAGAAGCAGCTTACAAATGTCCCCCACAGAGCTTGGGGCAGAGTACCCCTCAGAAGCAGCTTACAAATGTCCCCCACAGAGCATGGGGCAGAGTACCCCCTCAAAAGCAGCTTACAAATGTTCCTCACAGAGCATGGGGCAGAGTACCCCTCAGAAACAGCTTACAAATGTCCCCCACAGAGCATGGGGCAGAATACCCCCTCAGAAGCAGCTTACAAATGTCCCCCACAGAGCATGAGGCAGAGTACCCCCTCAGAAGCAGCTTACAAATGTCCCCCACAGAGCATGGGGCAGAGTACCCCCTCAGAAGCAGCTTTCAAATGTCCCCCACAGAGCATGGGGCAGAGTAACCCTCCGAAGCAGCTTACAAATGTCCCCCACAGAGCATGGGGCAGAGTACCCCCTAAGAAACAGCTTACAAATTTCACCCAAAGACCATGGGGCAGAGTACTGTACATTAGTTTAGTTTACAAATGTCCCCCACAGAGCATGGGGCAGAGTACTCCCTGAGAAGCAGCTTACAAATGTCCCCCACAGAGCATGGGGCAGAGTACCCCCTCAGAAGCAGCTTACAAATGTCCCCCACAGAGCATGGGGCAGAGTACCCCTCAGAAGCAGCTTACAAATGTCCCCCACAGAGCATGGGGTAGAGTACCCCCTCAGAAGCAGCTTACAAATGTCCCCCACAGAGCATGGGGTAGAGTACCCCTCAGAAGCCGCTTACAAATGTCCCCCACAGAGCATGGGGCAGAGTACCCCCTCAGAAGCAGCTTACAAATGTCCCCCACAGAGCATGAGGAAGAGTACCCCCTCAGAAGCAGCTTGTAAATGTCCCCCACAGAGCATGGTTCAGAGTACCCCCTAAGAAACAGCTTACAAATTTCACCCAAAGACCATGGGGCAGAGTACTGTACATTAGTTTACAAATGTCCCCCACAGAGCATGGGGCAGAGTACCCCTTCAGAAGCAGCTTACAAATGTCCCCCACAGAGCATGAGGCAGAGTACCCCTCAGAAGCAGCTTACAAATGTCCCCCACAGAGCATGGGGCAGAGTACCCCCTCAGAAGCAGCTTACAAATGTCCCCCACAGAGCATGAGGCAGAGTACCCCCTCAGAAGCAGCTTACAAATGTCCCCCACAGAGCATGAGGCAGAGTACCCCCTAAGAAGCAGCTTACAAATGTCCCCCACAGAGCATGGGGCAGAGTACCCCCTCAGACGCAGCTTACAAAAGTCCCCCACAGAGCATGGGGCAGAGTACTCCCTGAGAAGCAGCTTACAAATGTCCCCCACAGAGCATGGGGCAGAGTACTCCCTGAGAAGCAGCTTACAAATGTCCCCCACAGAGCATGGGGTAGAGTACCCCTCAGAAGCCGCTTACAAATGTCCCCCATAGAGCATGGGGCAGAGTACCCCCTCAGAAGCAGCTTACAAATGTCCCCCACAGAGCATGAGGCAGAGTACCCCCTCAGAAGCAGCTTGTAAATGTCCCCCACAGAGCATGGTTCATAGTACCCCCTAAGAAACAGCTTACAAATTTCACCCAAAGACCATGGGGCAGAGTTCTGTACATTAGTTTACAAATGTCCCCCACAGAGCATGGGGCAGAGTACCCCTTCAGAAGCAGCTTACAAATGTCCCCCACAGAGCATGAGGCAGAGTACCCCTTCAGAAGCAGCTTGTAAATGTCCCCCACAGAGCATGGGGCAGAGTACCCCTCAGAAGCAGCTTGTAAATGTCCCCCACAGAGCATGGTTCAGAGTACCCCCTAAGAAACAGCTTACAAATTTCACCCAAAGACCATGGGGCAGAGTACTGTACATTAGTTTACAAATGTCCCCCACAGAGCATGGGGCAGAGTACCCCTTCAGAAGCAGCTTACAAATGTCCCCCACAGAGCATGAGGCAGAGTACCCCTCAGAAGCAGCTTGTAAATGTCCCCCACAGAGCATGGTTCAGAGTACCCCCTAAGAAACAGCTTACAAATTTCACCCAAAGACCATGGGGCAGAGTACTGTACATTAGTTTACAAATGTCCCCCACAGAGCATGGGGCAGAGTACCCCTTCAGAAGCAGCTTACAAATGTCCCCCATAGAGCATGGGGCAGAGTACCCCTTCAGAAGCAGCTTACAAATGTCCCCCACAGAGCATGGGGCAGAGTACCCCTCAGAAGCAGCTTACAAATGTCCCCCACACAGCATGAGGCAGAGTACCCCTCAGAAGCAGCTTACAAATGTCCCCCACAGAGCATGGGGCAGAGTACCCCCTCAGAAGCAGCTTACAAATGTCCCCCACAGAGCATGAGGCAGAGTACCCCCTAAGAAGCAGCTTACAAATGTCCCCCACAGAGCATGGGGCAGAGTACCCCCTAAGAAACAGCTTACAAATTTCACACACAGACCATGGGGCGGAGTACTGTACATTAGTAGCTTACAAATTAAACGCACATGTCAATAGCTTAACCTATAGGTTATAACGCAATTAACCATTAGTTTAATAGATTAACCTAATGGTTAATAGCGCTATTAACCTGCCTGGCTCTTACACTTAGCCAAACACTCTGGGGGTAAAATGAACTTTATCCTTTTCTGTTTTCAACCACAGGGGCAGCTCCTGGGTGGGTTTAGTCACTGCTCTGGGAATACAGAGCGGCGGCTGAATCCACACCCCCCAGCCCTGACTGACACTGGATCTGCACTGGGGTTGACTGTCAGGCAGTGCCGTGGGAGTGGTTACATCCTCTTTATACTCAGAGCGGTGACTGAACCCGTGCCAGTGCCTCCACCGTGACAGAAACCGGAAAGCTGTCAGGGGGAATAAAGTGCATTTTCTTCCTGGGCAGGCAGCAGGCAGGTTAATAATAAAATTAACCTGCAGATTTATTCCATATATGAAGGTTAATAGTGTTTTTTTCTGGTGACAGATTGTTTTTAAGTACGTTGTTTATCAAACACATTGTTCAGTTACATGGGATTCCAGGAAATATTGTTTCTCATTGAGGAACTCAGTCTGTTTTCATGTTCTGGAGGGTATTCTGTGAAAAAATACTGTAGAATAGACCTTTTCATCTGCCAACCACCAAAAGACCAATGGTCCGACTGAATGTGTAAGTCAGAAATTGCAACAACTGCTATTTACTACTATGTACCCCTTCAGCCCCAGGCCATTTTCCGTTTTTGTGTTTCTGTTTTTTGCTCCCTTTATTCCCAGAGCCATAACTTTTTTATGTTGCCATCAATATGGCCATGTGAGGGCTTGTTCTTTGTGGGATGAGTTGTACTTTTGAACGACACCATTGTTTTTCCATATAGTGTGCTGGAAAATGGGAAAAAAAATCCATATGCGGTGAAACTGCAAAAAAAAGTGCAATTCCACAATTGTTCTTTGGGGTTTTTTTTTACCATGGTCGCGAAATGCTAAAACTGACCTGCGATTATGATTTCCCAAGTCATTATGAGTTTGTATATACCAAACATGTATAGGTTGTTTTTGGCTAAGTGGTGAAAAAAATCTAAAGTTTGTTAAAAAAGAAAAACAAAATGGAGTCATTTTCCGAGACCCGTAGCGTCTCCATTTTTCAGGATCTGGGGCTGGGTGAGCACTTTGCGTGCTGAGCTGACGTTTTCATTGAAACAATTTTAGTGTTGATAGATTGTTTTTATGGCCTGTTGTTGCATTTTAATGCCATGTTTCGGCGACCAAAAACCATAATTCTGGCGTTTTGACTTTTTTCTCATTGCGCCGTTTATTGTTCGGATTTTTTTAAGACTGTTTTATTTTGAATCGGGCAAATGGGAGGTGATTTCAGCTATAATTTTTTTTTTTTTTTTTTAACATTTTTACAAACATTTATTTTTACTTTACACTAGCTTCAATAGTTTCCATGGGATACTAGATGCTGCGAACATCCGATCGCTTGTGCCAAAGCCCTTCTCTGTGTAGCAAAAATGCTCACTTGCAATGAGAGCCAACCGCTGGGTGGCACTCATAGCTACCCAGCAATGACAACCACAGGGGTCTCCTACAGACCCAAGGTTGTCATGCCAACCTGTAAGTGACATGAGCACCGATAGGTGGGATTAGTGATGTGCTTACGGAGTGATAGTGTTAAAATCCACTGTCAGAGATTGATAGAGGCATATCGCAATTCCACCCGTGGCTGTTAGGGGCACATGTCTGCTGTTGAAATCAACTGACATGTGCCAGAAAAGATGTGGGCACAGCCCTGGAGCCCACATCAAAGGGTAAGACCCTTGCACTGTACATGTATGGCGCAGGTCATGAAGGGGTGTTAGGATTTGAACCTGCGACTCTTTGTTTGCTAGTCTGTTCCTTTGCTTGGTGAGCTATTTGGAACTTGCTTGACTTCTGCCTGAAACCATATGAACTTCGTCTGAGATAGAGATCATAACCTGTCCTGCTGATTTGTCCCCACCCTGATTGAGCTTGATTGGACCTGCTATATATACCTGGCCCTGTGCAGCTTCCTGTTGCTGAGTATTTTGTGTGCTCAGTCTAACTGAGTGAAACAATCTCTGAGCTCCTGGTTGGAAGGTGTCTTGCTGGCATCTTTCTGCTTCTTATTGACTTTCTGCTGCTACTACCCTGAACTCCTGCTGCTCATACGGACTTTGTGCACGTGTGTGATCCAGGCCGGCCCTGGCTCGGGCTGGTCCCTGCATCTGCGGATATATTGAACTGCCACTGCCATATATTGCATCTCCCGAGGTCTTTCCAGGGTCCAGTCACTTGTATACATCTGCTTCGGCCATTGACCTTCAGTCCTGTATCGCCAGTAACGTGACAGGATACTCAGCCCAAAAATGGAGGCCGCTGGGGCAGAAACTATGGAGACACGTGTCAGAAAACTGCAGGGTGCAATGTCCAATCTGCACGGCGAACAGATGAATGGAAAAGCATGGATGGACGCATTTATTATACAAAACGACCATAATGTCCAGAATCTCCAACAAACTATCCAAGATTTGCAGAATACGGTACAGGTGTTGACTGTCCGAATTACTCAGCTAGAAGGACAAGCTTCCGTCTCAGCGTCTGACAGGCCCCCTAAATTGCCACCGTTTCGTTTTGGAGGTGATCGAGATAAATTTCGTGGATTTTTGAACCAATGCTATCTGTTCTTCAATACACATCCTAATCAGTTCCCGACCGATAGGTCAAAGGTGTTATGCATCATTATGCTGTTAACCCACAAAGCGATCGCTTGGGCGAATCCTCTGATTGAGACCCGGGACGCACGTTTAGACAATTTGAATGAGTTTATTCGGGCGATGCAGCAGACGTTTGATGACCCAAATCATGCAGCTACAGCTGAATCAACGTTGCTGGCATTACGACAAGGCAAACGTCCCGTCGCAGAATATGCTATGGAGTATAGGAGGTGGGCCGTCGACACTGAATGGAATAATGCAGCAAAAGTAACCTTCTTTAAAAGAGGACTTCCAGTGCAGTAAAGGACGAACTTGCCCATGGAGAGACCCCTTCAGATTTGGATGATTTCATCAAACATTGCGTCTGGATTGATACCCGTCTGTCTGAACGACGACAAGAGAAGTGGAATTCCATGAATCGCTCAACAAACTCATATAACCCTTCCCTGCCATCGGTCATCAAAGAAGTGCCTAGCCGGAATCCCCGGGATACAGAATCAGAACCGATGCAAGTAGACGCGATCCAAAGACAAGCGAGTGCAGAACGAAGAGAACAAAGATTTAAAGAGAATCTATGTCTGTACTGCGAGGAAGCAGGACATTTTCTCATTAACTGTCCAAGTCGTCCCACAAGCCGTTCACGAAAAATGGTGGCGGCCATAATGGACCCTGACTCCTCCGACGATGAGTCTTACATTTCAGAGACTGACTATGCTAAGGATGAGATCCAGTCTATATCATCCATAGCTCCAAATGTTAGGAAAAAGAACCGAGAATCGCATTATTTTATAACTATTAAACTGAAGGTCAACTCCATGTGGATCACCGCATCAGCCATGATCGATTCTGGGGCCAGCGGGACTTTCATGGATTCTGCGTTTGCTCAAAAACATGGCATAGATGTGCAGAAAAGACGTTCACCTATTCTGATGGAGACAGTAGATGGATCTCCACTGAATTCGGGGCCAGTGGACCATGAGACAGGACTTTTGGAGATCTATATTGAGCCACAGCACCGCGAGATGTTGACATTCCTAATTATTTCTTCCCCACATTTTCCCATTATTTTAGGTCTGCCCTGGTTACAGAAGCAAAATCCTTGCATCGACTGGGAGATGAAAAAGATCAGTTTCCCCGTAATGGACGTTCGGGTGGAAGTTCCAAGTGAGTCAACATTAGAAACAGCCCAGAATTCAGAATTACCTCAGCTACCAGCGGTGTATGAAGATTTTCTAGATGTCTGTGACAAGAGGGGGGCGGATACCCTTCCCCCGCATCGACCATACGACTGCCCAATAGAGCTACTCCCGGGGGCGGCTATACCATTTGGAACTATCTACCCTCTAGCAGCTCCTGAACTAAAGGCTCTCAAAGAATTTATTGAAGAAAATCTAAACAAAAAATTCATTCGTCCATCATCCTCTCCCGCTGGAGCTCCAATATTCTTCGTTAAAAAGAAGGATGGAACACTTCGGCCAGTAGTGGACTACAGGGAGCTTAATAAAGTGACGATTAAAAATCGTTATCCCTTACCGTTGATCCCGGAACTCCTAGAAAAGGTGCGATGTGCAAAGATCTTCACTAAGTTAGATTTACGTGGGGCATATAACTTAGTACGTATAAGACCTGGGGATGAGTGGAAGACAGCTTTCCGTACCCGATATGGACACTTTGAGAGTCTAGTGATGCCCTTCGGACTTTGCAATGCTCCAGCTACTTTCCAGCACTTGGTGAATGATATTTTCCGAGACCTGTTGGACCAGTTCATGGTCGTTTATCTAGATGACATCCTGATTTTTTCTAACTCTGTGGAAGAACATCAGACGCACGTAAGACGAGTGCTAGAACGTTTAAGAGAGAATTCATTGTATATTAAATTAGAAAAATGTGAATTCCATCGAGAAGAGATCCAGTTCCTCGGATACATCATTTCACCTGAAGGATTACGGATGGATGCTAAGAAAACGCAAGCTATCACCGAGTGGCCTATCCCTACAAATGTGAAAGAGGTCCAGCGTTTTGTGGGGTTCGCCAACTTTTACAGACGTTTTATTAAAAATTTTTCAGAAATTGTGGCACCCATCACGCAACTGACAAAAAAAGGAGCAAATTTCATCTGGACTCCACAGGCGCAAGAAGCATTCTCTCGTTTAAAAATGAAATTCACGACGGCTCCCATATTACGCCATCCTGACCCAGAATTGGCATTCATCATTGAGGTGGATGCCTCAGATTGTGCGGTCGGTGCTCTCCTCTCTCAGAGGACAGGGGAAAAGAAGTTGCTGCATCCATGTGCATTTTTCTCACAACGTATGTCCTTAGCCGAAAAGAACTATGACGTGGATAATAAAGAATTGCTCGCCATTATATCAGCATTCAAACAGTGGAGACATCATCTTCAAGGGGCTGCACAGCAAATTTTGGTGTTGACTGATCATCGCAATCTAGAGTTTATCAGGTCTGCACAATGCCTCTCTCCTCGGCAGACCCATTGGAGTCTGTTTCTGAATCAGTTTAATTTTGTAATTTCATATCGACCAGGCTCCCGCAACAAGAAGGCAGACGCATTATCCCGAATGTTTTCAAGTGATGTTAACCTCGTAACAAAACCCAAGCCTATTGTGGCCGATACTAAAATCGTGGGAGTAAGACATGATGGAGATTTGCTGGAAGATCTGAAAGCAGCATACGAAACAGACTCTTTTCTATCACGTCCATCAGGGGACGTACACCTATTTTTCAAAAATCAAGTATGGACTGATGGTCGACGACTATATGTGCCAGAGGCAGCTCGGTTAAAAGTTCTACAACTAGTGCACGACTCTAAAGTTGCAGGGCATAAAGGGGTACAGAAAACGCAGGAGTTTTTGTCATGTTTCTTTTGGTGGCCGAACTTTCAAGAAGACGTGAAGAAGTACGTTAAGTCTTGTGACATCTGTGCCAGACATAAGACCCCACGTGTATCTCCTATGGGACTATTGCAGCCTCTTGCCATTCCAACACGGCCATGGGGATCGATTTCAATGGACTTCATAGTGGATCTACCTGATTCCAAGGGAAAGACCTCCATTCTAGTGGATTGACTTACGAAAGCAGCGCATTTTATCCCGTGTACAGGTCTGCCTTCAGCAAAAGATACAGCTGATCTGATAATTTGCAATGTTTTTCGCCTCCACGGAGTGCCAGATGAAGTCGTCTCAGATCGAGGTGTACAATTTACATCTAAATTTTGGAGCAGTCTGTGCTCAGCACTAGACATCAAGGTACGATTGTCAACCGCTTATCATCCGCAATCTAATGGTCAAACAGAACGTACAAATCAGACGCTGGAGCAGTATCTTCGTTGCTATATTTGCCATCTGCAAGATGACTAGGTAGATTTGTTGCCATTTGCGGAGTTTTCATACAACAATTCACAGAATGCCTCTACGAAACAGACGCCATTTTTTGCAAATCTTGGATATCATCCAAACATCCTTCCCAAGAATCCTGTGGCGCCATTAATACCAGCAGTCGCAGAAAGAATCTCTCTCCTACAAAAAAATCTGAATGTCCTGAAAGACACATTAAGGGAAGCTCAGGAGAAATATAAAAAAGCTGCTGACAGGTATCGTAGACCCACTCCCACGTTTAGGATTGGAGATCGAGTGTCGTTATCCACTAAGAATTTGAAACTGAAGATTCCTTCTCCTAAATTAGGACAGAAGTTTGTGGGACCATACAAAATCAATAAGATTGTGAGTCCATTGGCTGTTCGTTTACAGCTACCAAAATCAATGAAGAATCATCCCGTATTCCACGTGTCTTTGTTGAAAGCCACCACAGCCAATCCATTCCCAGAGCGATCCCCTCCGCCTCCCGATTCAATTGAAGTGGACGGACAGGAGCAGTTTGTGGTGGAGAAGATCTTGGATTCTCGAATTCATAGAAATGGTTTACAATATTTGATCAAATGGCAGTGCTACGACACGGAAGAAAATTCATGGGAACCGGTAGGCAATGTCAATGCTCCCCGTTTGATTAGACAATTTCATCAGCGGTATCCTGCAAAGCCTGGGCAAGTTGCGTCCAGAGGCCGCCATTAAGAGGGGAATATTGTTAGGATTTGAACCTGCGACTCTTTGTTTGCTAGTCTGTTCCTTTGCTTGGTGAGATATTTGGAACTTGCTTGACTTCTGTCTGAAACCATATGAACTTCGTCTGAGATAGAGATCATCACCTGCCCTGCTGATTTGTCCCCACCCTGATTGAGCTTGATTGGACCTGCTATATATACCTGGCTTGGTGAGCTATTTGGAACTTGCTTGACTTCTGCCTGAAACCATATGAACTTCGTCTGAGATAGAGATCATCACCTGCCCTGCTGATTTGTCCCCACCCTGATTGAGCTTGATTGGACCTGCTAAATATACCTGGCCCTGTGCAGCTTCCTGTTGCTGAGTATTTTGTGTGCTCAGTCTAACTGAGTGAAACAATCTCTGTGCTCCTGGTTGGAAGGTGTCTTGCTGGCATCTTTCTGCTTCTTATTGACTTTCTGCTGCTACTACCCTGAACTCCTGCTGCTCATACGGACTTTGTGCACGTGTGTGATCCAGGCCGGCCCTGGCTCGGGCTGGTCCCTGCATCTGCGGATATATTGAACTGCCACTGCCATATATTGCATCTCCCGAGGTCTTTCCAGGGTCTGGTCACTTGTATACATCTGCTTCGGCCACTGACCTTCAGTCCTGTATCGCCAGTAACGTGACAAGGGGCTAATTGTGCATTAGTTTCTGTCTCCAGCAATAGTGTTATATTGGCAGTAAAGCAGTGTTAAAAAAAAAAGAACCAAGAAGTTCCTGTTCACTCTCTGTGTGCGTAGATGGAGCACATTTTTACTTTCACTTTGAAAGCTAACAGACAAGATGCTAAGATCCTAAGCTATAAGAAATACCAGACGCAAGCTGTGTTATCGTTGTTCCTGTATAAATGTTCACCGGTGAACGGCTGGACAGTACAGAGATTCATCCGCTACCAACAAAAAGTTTGATCATAACAATTGAAATGGTTAAAATAGAGAACACAGTAATCAATAACTTAATAAGAAGCCCACCTTTTTCAGAAAGCATAATGTAGACTTGTCAGATGTGCAACAATCCTTTACCATGCTCAAATAGTTTTCTGTAGAATTGATGATAACAGGAAGCGGCGTTTGTGCATAATTACTGGAATATTCATATAAAAATCTGGAAGGAAAGAGGGAATTCACACACATTAATAATTATTTTGATCTTCCTCAGTAAAGTTTAATTATTTTCCCCAGCTGCAGGCACAGAAAGAAGAAGACCCCTGTGCATGAATAATATGTGGGCTCTTTTCAGTCTAATAGTTTATTTTATTTCTGCTTTGGAAGCAGAAGTGAGCCACCTTACCTCTTGGGTGCCTACGGCACTGCACAGGTTCCTCCAAATTTATTTGCATGCCCAATTTGCCCTGTGCTTTAAAGAAATGATGTGCTTTTAGATCATTTTTATTTCTTAGAAGGGATGAAAAGGAGCCCTGTTGAATTTCAACAGCGGATCATTTTGTTCTCCTGAAAAATTATCTGGCAGTGACTTTCTTAGAGAAAACAGAGAAAACAGGAGTGCTCGGCCAAGCTGATAGTGCCAATGATGGAGCCGGGAGAGTTAGCTTTTGGCTGCGCAGTCATTCGAGTAAAGCCATATTTATACTGTGCTGCATAACTCTGTTATGATTTCATCCTCTTACTAATAATTCAGGTGAACTACAGAGGTTTAAAATTTTAAAAATGTAAAGCTTTAGAAAAATCCAAACTAATCATGCTCAATATATTTATGCAGAATTCTTGTAAAGATCTTAAAAGCTTGTCTGAGAGCTGATTAGATAAGTATCAGTCACTGTAATAAAATATACATCATTCAACGCATTCCCTGTTGGCTCAGTGAGAACACTGACAGCAAGCCTATTGTACCCTCTCTTTGAAGACATAAAAGTAGTAATATATTTTGACTTGCCTCATGGAAAACATTTGCGCATCAGTCTTAAAGGCATCACATACTTCTTCATTAGATTGTTCCACATAGGTTGGAAATTCTTTTGGAGGTTGTTTTAAGTCAGCCAAACAGAGTTTTCTTTCAAGACCCTTGTGAACGCAGCAACTTGAAACACCAGGGTGTTTAGGGAATGGAGACTTCGGATCACAGGACTTAGCTGACAAAGCAGATGCCTTAAGACAAAAATAGTGTGCAGTTAATAAGTGACATTGAGAAATATAAATTGACAGGCAAGAAAACGTAACGTAACAGAAATAGTATGTAAACTATAGCAAAGCGAAATATGAACAAAACAAATATATACATGGACCTATATATACATAGTGCTATGAAAAAAATAAAATTTTTAATACATTCATATTTAATGTATTAAAGGGAACCTGTCAGCAGGATTGTGCACAGTAACCTACAGACCAGTTGGCACCGTTATATTGATTAAAATGATACCTTGGTTGATGAAATCCGTCTTGTGGTTGTTGTTTAATCTTTATTTGTAGTTTTCAGTTAACGATATTCTCATGCTTTTGGGGCGGCCTGTGGGGGGCTTCTTGTGGTGCTCTGATTCAATATTCATCTGTATGGCTTCTGACTGGTCACTGATCCCTCACTGACCTGCACCATAGTTTACATAATGAATATTCTACATACATATAGCTTGAAAAGTAAAAACTTTTCAGCATGCTGGCATCCGTGGTGGCGCCTGCATTGCAGCATGATCACATATGTAATGTACATGCAATTAAGCTTTCTGATATAATCCTGATATTTATATTAAAAAATCTGTTTGAAAATGGTGCTGACAGATCTGATAGTTGCTACTGCGCAGGCACCGGTGGCACCATCTTGCTAGAGAAAAAAAAATCTCCCTCCAAGATGGCGCGGCCAGCACCAGTGCAGTAGCAGCTATCGGCGATCTCCAAAAGCTGCTATTACACAGGCATGGATGGCGGCATCTTGCTAGAGAAAAAAAAATCCTCCTCCAAGATGGCGCTGCCGGTGCCTACGCAGTGGTAGCTATCGGCAATTGCCGATAGCTATATATAGAGTATTCATTATATAAACTAGGGGCAGGTCACTGAGGGATTAGTGACCTGTCAGAAGCCACACAGATCAATACCTAATCAGAGCACCACATGTAGACCCCCCACAGGCCACCCCGAAGCACGAGCATATCACTAACACAAAACTGAAAATAATGATTAAACAACAACCACAAGACGGATTTCATCAACCAAGATATAATTGTAATCAGTATAACGGCGCCAACCTGACACTGTATGTAGGTTATTGTGCACAATCCTGCTGACAGGTTCACTTTAACCCCTTTCTGCCATTAGACGTACTATCCCGTCCATGTGGGGTGGGCTCTACTTCCCAAGGACGGAATAGTACATCATAGTCGATCGGCCGCGCTCACGGGGGGAGCGCGGCCGATCGCGGCCGGGTGTCAGCTGCTTATCGCACCTGACATCCGGCACTATGTGCCAGGAGCGGTCACGGACCGCCCCCGACACATTAACGCACACCGCGATCAAACATGATCGCGATGTGCCGGCGGTGCAGGGAAGCATCGCGCAGGGAGGGGGCTCCCTGCGTGCTTCCCTGAGCCCCCCGCAGCAACGCGATGTGATCGCGTTGCTGTGAGGGTCTCCTCACCTCCCTCCCTGCAGAAAGTCCCGGATCCAAGATGGCCACGGATCCGGGTCCTGCAGGGAGGGAGGTGGCTTACCAAGTGCTTGCTCAGAGCAGGCACTTGGTAACGCTGCAATGCTCTCAGACAGATCGGTGATCTGTCAGAGTGCTATGCAAACTGGCAGATCACCGATCTGTATTGTCCCCCCCGAGACAAAGTAAAAAAGTTAAAAACATTTTTTACAAGTGTGTAAAAAAAAAAAAAATCCTAAATAATGAAAAAAAAAAAAAATATTATTCCCATAAATACATTTCTTTATCTAAATAAAAAAAAAAATAAATAAAAGTACACATATTTAGTATCGCCGCGTCCGTAACGACCCGACCTATAAAACTGTCCCACTAGTTAACCCCTTCAGTGAACACCGTAAGAAAAAAAAAAAACGAGACAAAAAACAATGCTTTATTATCATTCCGCCGAACAAAAAGTGGAATAACACGCGATCAAAAAAACAGATATAAATAACCATGGTACCGCTGAAAGCATCATCTTGTCCCGCAAAAACTGAGCCACCATACAGCATCATCAGCAAAAAAATAAAAAAGTTATAGTCCTCAGAATAAAGCGATGCAAAAATAATTATTTTTTCTATAAAATAGTTTTTATCGTATAAAAGCGCCAAAACATAAAAAAAATGATATAAATGAGGTATCGCTGTACACGTACTGACCCGAAGAATAAAACTGCTTTATCAATTTTACCAGACGTGGAACGGTATAAACGCCTCCCCCAAAAGAAATTCATGAATAGCTGGTTTTTGGTAATTCTGCCTCACAAAAATCAGAATAAAAAGCGATCAAAAAATGTCACGTGCCCGAAAATGTTACCAATAAAAACGACAACTCGTCCCACAAAAAACAAGACCTCACATGATTCTGTGGACTCAAATATGGAAAAATTATAGCTCTCAAAATGTGGTAACGCAAAAAATATTTTTTGCAATAAAAAGCGTCTTTCAGTGTGTGACGGCTGCCAATCATAAAAATCCGCTAAAAAACCCGCTATAAAAGTAAATCAAACCCCCCTTCATCACCCCCTTAGTTAGGGAAAAATAAAAAAAATAAAAAAAATGGATTTATTTCCATTTTCCCATTAGGGTTATTGTTAGGGCTAGGGTTAGGGCTAGGGTTAGGGTTAGGGCTAGGGTTAGGGATAGGGTTAGGGCTAGGGTTAGGGCTAAGGCTAGGGTTAGGGTTAGGGCTAGGGTCAGGGCTAGGGTTAGGGTTAGGGCTAGGGTTAGGGCTAGGGTTAGGGCTATAGTTAGGGTTAAGGCTACAGTTAGGGTTGGGGCTAAAGTTAGGGTTAGGGTTTGGATTACATTTGCGGTTGGGAATAGGGTTGGGATTAGGGTTAAGGGTGTGTCAGGGTTAGAGGTGTGGTTAGGGTTACCGTTGGAATTAGGGTTAGGGGTGTGTTTGGATTAGGGTTTCAGTTATAATTGGGGGGTTTCCACTGTTTAGACACATCAGGGGCTCTCCAAACGTGACATGGCGTCCTATCTCAATTCCAGCCAATTCTGCGTTGAAAAAGTAAAACAGTGCTCCTTCCCTTCCGAGCTCTCCCGTGTGTCCAAACAGGAGTTTACCCCCACATATGGAGTATCAGCGTACTCAGGACAAATTGGACAACTTTTGGGGTCCAATTTCTCCTGTTACCCTTGGGAAAATACAAAACTGGGGGCTAAAAAATAATTTTTGTGGGAAAAAAATTATTTTTAATTTTCACGGCTCTGCGTTATAAACTGTAGTGAAACACTTGGTGGCTCAAAGTTCTCACAACACATCTAGATAAGTTCGTGGGGGGTCTAGTTTCCAATATGGGGTCACTTGTGGGGGGTTTCTACTGTTTAGGTACATTAGGGGCTCTGCAAACGCAATGTGACACCTGCAGACCATTCCATCTAAGTCTGCATTCCAAATGGCGCTCCTTCCCTTCCGAGCCCTCCCATGCGCCCAAACGGTGGATCCCCCCCACTTATGGGGCATCAGCGCACTCAGGACAAATTGGACAACAACTTTTGGGGTCCAATTTCTCCTGTTACCCTCGAGAAAATACAAAACTGGGGGCTAAAAAATAATTTTGGGGGGAATTTTTTATTTTTTATTTTCACAGCTCTGCGTTAGAAACTGTAGTGAAACACTTGGGGGCTCAAAGTTCTCACAACACATCTAGATAAGTTCCTTGGGGGGTCGAGTTTCCAATATGGGGTCACTTGTGGGGGGTTTCTACTGTTTAGGTACATTAGGGGCTCTGCAAACGCAATGTGACGCCTGCAGACCATTCCATCTAAGTCTGTATTCCAAATGGCGCTCCATCCCTTCCGAGCCCTCCCATGCGCCCAAATGGTGGTCCCCCCCCACATATGGGGTATCAGCGCACTCAGGACAAATTGCACAACAACTTTTGGGGTCCAATTTCTCCTGTTACCCTTGGGAAAATACAAAACTGGGGACTAAAAAATAATTTTTGTGGGAAAAACTTTTTGTTTTATTTTTACGGCTCTGCATTATAAACTTCTGTGAAGCTCTTGGTGGGTCAAAGTGCTCACCACACATCTAGATAAGTTCCTTAGGGGGTCTACTTTCCAAAATGGTGTCACTTGTGGGGGGTTTCAATGTTTAGGCACATCAGTGGCTCTCCAAACGCAACATGGCGTCTCATCTCAATTCTTGTGAATTTTGCATTGAAAAGTCAAACGGCGCTCCTTCCCTTCCGAGCTCTCCCACGCACCCAAACAGTGGTTTACCCCCACATATGGGGTATCAACGTACTCAGGACAAATTGTACAACAACTTTTTGGTTCCAATTTCTTCTCTTACCATTGGAAAAATAAAAAATTGGGGGCGAAAAGATAACTTTTGTGAAAAAAAATGATTTTTTACTTTTACAGTTCTGCATTATAAACTTCTGTGAAGCACTTGGTGGTCAAAGTGCTCACCACACCTCTAGATAAGTTCCTTAGGGGGTCTACTTTCCAAAATGGTGTCACTTGTGGGGGGTTTCAATGTTTAGGCACATCAGTGGCTCTCCAAACGCAACATGGCGTCCCATCTCAATTCCAGTCAATTTTGCATTAAAAAGTCAAATGGCGCTCCTTTGCTTCCAAGCTCTGTCGTGCGCCCAAACAGTGGTTTACCTCCACTTATGGGGTATTGGCGTACTCAGGACAAATTGTACAACAAGGTTTGGGGTCCATTTTCTCCTGTAACCCTTGGTAAAATAAAACAAATTGGAGCTGAAATAAATTTTTTGTGAAAAAAAGTTAAATGTTAATTTTTATTTAAACATTCCAAAAATTCCTGTGAAACACCTGAAGGGTTAATAAACTTCCTGAATGTGGTTTTGAGAACCTTGAGGGGTGCAGTTTTTAGAATGGTGTCACACTTGGGTATTTTCTATCATATAGACTCCTCAAAATGACTTCAAATGAGATGTGGTCCCTAAAATAAAATGGTGTTGTAAAAATGAGAAATTGCTGGTCAACTTTTAACCCTTATGACTCCCTAACAAAAAAAAATGTGGGTTCCAAAATTGTGCTGATGTAAAGTAGACATTTGGGAAATGTTACTTATTATGTATTTTGTGTGACATATCTCTGTGATTTAATTGCATAAAAAGTTGGAAAATTGCAAAATTTTCAAAATTGTCGCCATATTTCCGTTTTTTTCACAAATAAACGCAGGTAATATCAAAGAAATTTTACCACTATCATGAAGTACAATATGTCACAAGAAAACAAGGTCAGAATCACTGGGATCCGTTGAAGCGTTCCAGAGTTATAACCTCATAAAGGGACAGTGGTCAGAATTGTAAAAATTGGCCCGGTCCATAACATGCAAACCACCCTTGGGGGTAAAGGGGTTAAACAATTATTTTTTCTTCAAAGCACTTTCCCATATCACTATTGTGAGAGTATGATATTTATCTTTCCAACTCCTTTTTGGTTGTTCTACCTACATCTCCTTGCTTTCCAAAAAGGAGTCTGTGTATGTTTTGAGATAAGTTGTTTCTGGGATTTCTTTGTTTAACAGGACATAGAGATAGCACATAGAAAAGCGAAATAAAGAAGCGAGAGACACACCTAAGGTGTAGATGATATTAACTTTAGCTAATTAGATGTGTGTATGCTAATTCCAGAATATATGAAGAGATAAACTGAGCTAATTATAATGCTATAATGAATGTCCAATGAAAACCTATACAGTTAGGTCCATATATATTTGGACAGAGACAACATTTTTCTAATTTTGGTTATAGATATTACCACAATCAATTTTAAGCAAAACAATTCAGATGCAGTTGAAGTTCAGACTTTCAGCTTTCATTTGAGGCTATCCACATTAAAATTGAATGAATGGTTTAGGAGTTTCAGCTCCTTAACATGTGTCACCCTGTTTTTAAAGGGACCAAAATTAATTGGACAATTGACTCCAAGACTATTTCATGGACAGGTGTGGGCAATCCCTTCGTTATGTCATTCTCAATTAAGCAGATAAAAGGCCTGGAGTTGATTTGAGGTGTGGTGCTTGCATTTGGAAGGTTTTGCTGTGAAGTAAACATGCAGTCAAAGGAGCTCTCCATGCAGGTGAAACAAGCCATCCTTAAGCTGCAAAAACAGAAAAAACCCATCTGAGAAATTGCTATAATATTAGGAGTGGCAAAATCTACAGTTGGTACATCCTGAGAAAGAAAGAAAGCACTGGTGAACTCATCAATGCAAAAAGACTTGGGCGCCCACGGAAGACAACAGTGGTGGATGATCGCAGAATAATCTCCATGGTGAAGAGAAACACCTTCACAACAGTCAACCAAGTGACCAACACTCTCCAGGAGGTCGGCGTATCAATATCCAAATCTACCATAAAGAGAAGACTCCATGAAAGTAAATACAGAGGGTTCACAGCATGGTGCAAGCCACTCATAAGCATCAAGAATAAAAAGGCTAGACTGGACTTTGCTAAAAAAACATTTAAAAAAGCCAGCACAGTTCTGGAAGAACATTCTTTGGACAGATGAAACCAAGATCAACCTCTACCAGACTGATGGAAAGAGAAAAGTATGGCGAAGTCGTGGTACAGCTCATGATCCAAAGCATACCACTTCATCTGTAAAACATGGCGGAGGCAGTGTGATGGCTTGGGCATGCATGGCTGCCAGTGGCACTGGGTCACTAGTGTTTATTGATGATGTGACACAGGACAGAAGAAGCCGAATGAATTCTGAGGTATTCAGAGCCATACTGTGTGCTCAGATCCAGCCAAATGCCGCCAAACTGATTGGTCGTCATTTCATACTACAGATGGACAATGACCCAAAACATAAAGCCAATGCAACCCCGAAGTTTATTAAAGCAAAAAAGTGGAATATTCTTGAATGGCCAAGTCAGTCACCTGATCTCAACCCAATTGAGCATGCATTTCACTTGTTAAAGACTAAACTTCAGACAGAAAGGCCCACAAACAAACAACAACTGAAAACCACCGCAGTGAAGGCCTGGCAGAGCATCAAAAAGGAGAAAACACAGCGTCTGTTGATGTCCATGAGTTCAAGACTTCAGGCCGTCATTGCCAACAAAGGGTTTTCAATCAAGTACTAGAAATGAACATTTCATTTAAAATTATTTAATCTGTCCAATTACTTTTGGTCCCTTTAAAAACAGGGTGCCACATGTTAAGGAGCTGAAACTCCTAAACGCTTCATCCAATTTTAATGTGGATACCCTCAAATGAAAGCTGAAAGTCTGAACTTCAACTGCATCTGAATTGTTTTGTTTAAAATTCATTGTGGTAATGTCTAGAACCAAAATTAGAAAAATGTTGTCTCTGTCCAAATATATATGGACCTAACTGTATACAGTACCTTGCGAAAGTATTCGGCTCCCTGGAACTTTTCAACCTTTTCCCACATATCATGCTTCAAACAAGAAGATACCAAATGTAAATTTTTGGTGAAGAATCAACAAGTGGAACACAATTGTGAAGTTAAACGAAATTTATTGGTTATTTTAAATTTTTGTTGAAATTCAAAGACTGAAAAGTTCCAGGGAGCCGGACACTTTCGCAAAGCACTGTAAACACAGACTGATGATGTAATAAACAGAGTTCTGTTCTGATACTAAGCTTTTCAGCGTAGTTCTCTCCCTGTGCGTACTTGGATTTTACAATTTAATTTGGAGCACACACAATGTCTCAGAACGTCACACATTACGTAGCGACACTATATAAAAAAAATCTGAAATATTATATTTCAACACTGCCCTCGAAGCCTAGTACTAGCATTATAGTTCCTGTTATAGAGTCATTTCAGCATTCTCATTATCATCACAAAAATAATAAAAATGAAAGATAACAGCTCTATGTATAGTGTATAACACCATTCACAATAGGCGTGTGCAGTAGGAGACTGCACTAATGGGACATGAAGATAACTTTACAATATGTGATATAGGTTATCTCCAATAGAGATGAGCAAACCCGAAGTAGAAAGTTGGGGGTTTGTACCGGACACCTACTGTCCCATACCAAACTCCAAACAGGGACTTCTCCCTGTGTTCTGCAGTTGGATGCTGAGGAAAGAGATAGAGACTTTTTCAGACCTCTAGCCCTTAGTAATACCATTTTATAGCACCAAAATATGGGTCCCCATTGACTTCTATGGGGTTTGCGTTTAAGTTTGGGTGGGATTCTATTACCCGAACCGAACTTTGGACTAAAGTTCGTTTGAACCCAACAAACCCGAACATCCATGGGTCTGCTCATCCCAAATCGCCAAGTCATAGCAGTACAGATTTCTACTGTCCGTGCCCACAAGCACCTGATCTGGTCTAAAATTCTAAGGCAGGTTTCTATCAATATAATAAGATGGCCATTTTAATGTATCATAGTGATTACCGCCCAAGACAAAATGAATGTGATTTGCTAATTAAAGGTATTTTGGAGTGTATTCATTTTTTTGGAGGATTCCTTCATATTGGTTGTTTCATCATGTTATATGGGAAAATTTTGAGAGGTGCATTCCTTAAGATTAAATATGTAACAACCCTATAGCTGAAATAGATCATGAAAAACAATGATCAATGAAACCTAGCAGAAATATTTGTTCTTTGAGTTAAAAGGCAGCTTTTTCTACAGTAAATAGAAAATACTGAACGTGTCATTCTCAGATGATTCTTAGTTGTTATCAACAGGACATCACCTGAAACACATTCTCTCCATGTCCTGCTTTAATACTTTTTTAACTCTGAAAAAAAATGTTTATTGACAAATTGAAGAAAAAAACAGGTATAGAAAAATAGACTTATTGTTAGGAATGGAAGCATGTTATACATTTACCCCATTGTCATAGCAGTCTGCAGCAGCTCCTTTGGCGCAGCATGTTGCTGCCAGTGAGACTATGGCTTTCACTAGGTGACCTATTTCTTCAAAAGTAGCATTGGAGTACTTCCTGCTGTTCATGATGACCGCTCTAAAAAGAACAAACCATATCAGTAGATGTATTCTTGGAAACAGAAAATTCTAATGAAAACTCAGGTAATAAAAAAGTATATCCATTTATACAGATAGAGCTGTCAGAGCATAGTCCCATTTGATAATGTGGTATATTACCTGGATATTATGGACACAATATGCGTTTAATAAATGGTGTAAAATACAGTAAAATATATAATACCACTACATAATATTAATTGTGCTGTGTAGTTTACAATCAGGATAACTACCTTTTTTTAAAATTAAAATTGAAAGTATGAAAAAAGGCAATTTGCATGAAGCCAGGACTTGCAGCCTTCAAAATATTTCCTAAAATTTCCAATTTATTTAAATGATCATTCCCAAAATAAAAAAAAGCTGTTTTATCACAATGTCCACAAATATATTGATGAATTTGTGCCTATATAACTCATTTTTAAATATGTCCTGTTTCGCAGATATCACCCTACAAAAGATTCCCCTCAAACCTCTACTGTATTTACCGTCCATTTTCCATTGGAACCATCCTGTAGTTCCAGTGTCCTTGGTTGATCATGTGCAGTCTCCCTAAGCTGGCTTCCTGCCAGCACAGTGTGCTGTGTCGAGAACAGAGCTTCTATTGTGAAGGTTGGCATCATGGAAAGGGGCAGAGCCTATGTTATTAGAGTGCAGAGAGCACACACCAGGAAGTAGCAGCAATGTGGGTGTACTGGTAACTAAACAGAGCTATGTACTGCAGGTTGGGGCTTTGTATAGAGAGACTGAGAGGAGTGATATACTGCAGAAGGGGATTATCAGGAGAGATATACTGCAGACACCAACAGATCACCGAGGCACATATAGACAGGACATCAGGACACAGACAGGACATCAGGGTACATGAGGTCATCAGGACGCAGGTAAGACATCAGGACACACGAGGACGTCAGGACTCAGGGTACATGAGGTCATCAGGTCATAAGGGAACATGAGGTCATCAAGACGCAGGCAGGACATCAGGACACAGGCAGGGCATCAGGACATCAGGACCCCGGGTCACCAGCAGACATCAGACAGGAGTCGTTCGGTTCCGGACATCCAACATGACCTACAAGCACCACCAGTCATCAGGCTCCAAGCTGCAGGCAGCGGTCATCAGGTTCCAGACTGCGGTCATCAGGCTCCAGGCATCGGACCTAGGAAAGAACTCAAGCATGATGGTGCAAGCACCGCCGTACTGGATGTGGGCCAGACAGGGTTAACACCGCATGGTAGTCAGAGCACAAAGTAGTAGATGCTCAGCAGAAACACTGGTTACAAGAGACTCAAAGTCACAGGGTGTGAGGCTCCAGATGAAAAGGGATTCCAGGAACATAATCACAGCAGACAGTTCAGACAGGTTCAGGTACAGAACAGCTACAGGATCAAGGATTTGGGCCTGGATAAACCGCCTCCAGGACAGGCGCCAGAACAGGACAAACCAGGAATCAAAGCAAGGACTTTGGTACCAAAACATAGACAGGAGAGGTGCAGGAACACAAACACACATAGCAAAGTTCAGGAGCTTTGTGAGTAGCTCAGGCCCCGCCCATAGGGCAGGGGAACTTTATATAGGAGCTGCCCCTCAGAAATTGGCTGGGGACAGCATTTCAAGTACACACCCTAACCCTGATAAAAGCAGGGGAGGTGTGGTCGTGCACGCCCTAAGCACGAACAGAAACCATTACAGCACAATCAGTGCAGGAACTGAGGCTCAGGACACCAGGCTGCGACTGCACGCACTGACACGTGGAAAGTCATGCACCAGCTGCAAATGACCTCTCAACCCGCAGACAGCTTTCACAGCGGCAACCAGGGACCGCACATGTGGATGGTTATGCAGCAGGGCAAAGACCTAAACACCCATGTACGGCTGCACAGCAGAGCAGGGAACTGAGAAGGCTCCATACAGGTAACAGCCAACAGTATCCCAGCTCAAATTAGGGGGAAAGGAGCAAAGGGTTTAAGCAAAGACATGCATTGTCACGCCAAAAACCAGATACAGACAGAACGGCGTGACAGTTGGACTATGTTTGTTTCTTGTTATTGAAATTCCAGTTGGGAGAAACTGTGAATTACTACTCAATAGATGAATATGACGAGGGATTCTCTGTTGTCATTTAAATTAATACAGCGAAATATGTAGATTAACATCAGAGATCTATTAGCAGCAACCAACAAACACAGATTTGCATTTCCATTGCAGAGGATTGCAGAACAATTCAGCTTTCCTAGACTCAGGTAGAAAATGAAAAACCACACAAGAAGATATATTGATATATATAAATTAGAATAAAGACAATGACTGAGTACCCAGCAGTAATTAGAGACATGTAAAAATAAAGGGTACTAAATTGACTTTTTTAAATAAAAAGAGTGTAAAAGCCATCCCACAGCAACAAGGAGTACCTAATTAGGATGGTTACTAAATCTAGTATCTCACCTTGCTGCAGTGGGTAAAATAAGTATTTGATACACTGCTGATTTTGCAACGTTTCCCACTTACAAATAATGGAGAGGTCTTTAATTTTTATCGTAGTTACACTACAGCTGTGATAGATAGAATCTTTAAAAAAAATGAGAAAATCACTTTGTATGATTTTTCGTCATTAATTTGCATTTTACTGCATGAAATAAGTGATGTAATAGAAAAACAGAACTTAATATTTGGTGCATAAACCTTTGTTTGCAATTACTGAGGTCAGACATTTTCTGTAATTCTTGAACAAAGTTTGCACACACTGCAAGCAGGGATTTTGGCCCACTCCCGCATACAGTTCTTTTCGGCATAAGGTCACAGGACGTCTTATTTTGCTTTATTGTATTGCTAACGTTGTTACCTATGACTGTTGTGTTTGAAACTGTTAAACTGTAGAGCGCTGCAGAATATGTTGGTGTTATATAAATAAAGATTATTATTATTATTATTCTCCAGATCTTTCAGGTTTTGTGGCTGTCGATGAGCAACATTGAGCTTCAGCTCCCACCAAATATTTTTTCATTGGCTGAAGGTCTGGAGACTGGTTAGGCCATTCCAGGACCTTGTAATTCTTCTTCCGGAGCCACTGCTTAGTTGCCCTGGCTGGGTATTTAGGGTTTTTGTATCTAGGGTTTAAGGACTTGGACCTGACCAAAAAGCTAAATAGACGCATCACAAAGGGGTGAGAGATGGCGGCACACCCGCAAATGTACAATAACCACTGAGTGTGTATATCTTGTCATGATGGGATGACTTTTATGCTTTTTGTTACCAAAAAGATGTCAATTAAGCACCATATGTTTTTGTATCTATTACTACTATCAATTAACTTGCTATAGGGAATACATATTGTAGAGACACAAGGCTAAATAGGGGCTCTCGTCTGCTGGCATGGCTGTCTTTAGAAAGACTTCATGGAACAAGGTTTATACCACTGAATGCTCTGGCTAGGTATTTCAGGTCATTGTCATGCTGGAAGACCCAGCCTCGACCCATATTCATCTTTTGGCCTCATCGAGCCAAATGACCTTCTCCCATGCCTGCTTTGAATCATCCAGATGGTCATTGGCGAATTTCAAAAGGTCTTGGACATGTGCTGGCATGAGCAGGAGAACCTTTTGTGCCCTACAGGATTTTAATCCATGATGGTGTAGTGTGTTACTAACGGTAATGTTTGAGATTGTGGTCCCAGTTTCTTTCAGGTCATTGACCAGGTGCTCCTGTGTACTTTTGGGCTGATTCCTGACCTTTATCAGAATCATCCTTACCCCACGAGGTGACATCTTGCATGAAGCCCAAGACCAAGGAAGATTGTCAGTCATCTTGTGTTTCTTCCATTTTCTAATAATTGAGTCAACAGTTGTTGTCTTCTCACTAAGCTGCTTGCCTATTGTCCTGTAGCCCATCCGAGCCAGTAAAGATCTAGAATTTTGTCAAGGGTATTTTTAGACAGCCTTTTGGTCTTGGCCATGGTGGAGAGGTTAGAGTATGGTGACTGAGTGTGTGGAAAGGTGTATATTAGACAGGTGACAAGTTCAAACAGGTGCAATTTATATATGGAATGAGTGCAGAGCAGAAGGGCTTCGCAAAGAAAAATTAACAGGTCTATGGGAGTCAGAATTCTTGCTGGTTGGTAGGAGATTAAATACTTATTTCATGCAATAACTGCAATTTAAGTATTTAAAAATCCTGGAATGTCAATTTTATTTTTATGGGAGTCAGAATTCTTGCTGGTTGGTAGGAGATTAAATACTTATTTCATGCAATAACTGCAATTTAAGTATTTAAAAATCCTGGAATGTCAATTTTATTTTTAGGTTCTGCGTCTCACAGTTGAAGTCTACCTGTCATAAAAATTACAGACCTGTCCATTCTTTGTAGGTGGGAACACTTGCAAAATCGGTAGTGTATCAAATACTTATTTTCCCCAGTGTATGTTCCAGAAGGCCTCAAAATAGACTGAGGTAGAGAAGGATTTGGACCTGACTAAAAAGACACAGCACAAAGGGGTGAGAGGTGGAGGAACACTCCAAATGTACAAATAACCATTGAGTGTGCACAGCTTGTCAATGTATGATGTTCTACCAATCTGTAGTGGCAAGTGCCATCTTTTTTGCAATCACGTGCTGGGGTAGTAGTGTGCGGGCCTCTGATGCTAATAAGCTGAATAAGATTATTAAGAAGGCAAGTTCTGCTGTCGGCTGTAATCTGGACTCTTTTGGGGAGGTAGTGGAGAAAAGAACTCTGAAAAAGTGTATGGCAATTATGAACAATAATGCACATCCATTATATGAGCTATTCATGAGACAGAAGAGCACCTTCAGTAACCGGCTTATACTCCTGAGGTGTAAGAAGGAAAAATATAGGAAATCGTTTGTGCAAACTGCTATGGGGATGTACAACAATAACATTAGGGTTAAACCACCAAGGTGAATGTCTACTTATTTCTATACAATTCAGTTCACTTGTTGTGTATGTCCTATTCTAATGTATAATGTATAATGTTCTTCTGTCAACTCCACTGTCATGTCAACTATGTAATTCCTTTATGATTTTTATGATTTAAGTTGTGCTGCTGTGATACCATAATTTCCCACGGGATCAATAAAGTGTATCGTATCGTATCGTATGATGGCTTTTATGCTTGTTTTTTCCAAAAAATATGTCAATTAAGCACCCTTTGTTCTTGTATCTATTACTACTATCATTTAACTTGCTAGAGGGATATACTGTATGTTGTAGAGACACGGGGTCAGTGGGTGCTCTCATCCACTGGCCTCTCTGTCATTAGAAAGACTGCATGGACCAGGTCTCATATCACTTGACACCCGCTTTCTCTTCCTGTGGACAGAAAATTACTAAGACAATACAGGGTGAGGGTAAAACAGTGCGGCAAACAATCAGAGCAAATACCCAAGTTTAGGCACCCTGCATGGTTATTGCCTAGTAGCACTCCCTTTTGCAAGTATCGAAGCTTGTAAATGCATTTTGTTGGCAGACAAGGGTCTTTCAATTCTTGTTTGAGGGATTTTCATTCATTCTTCCTTGGAAAATTCTTCCAATTCCGTGAGATTTCTGGGTCATCTTGCATTTTGAGGTCTAGCCACAGATTTTCAATAATGTTCAGATCAGGCGACTGTGAGGACCATTAGAAAACCTTCATCTTACGCTTTAAGAGGTAGTCTACTTGATGTGTTTATGACGTGTGTTTAGGATCATTATATATTTGTAGAAATCATCCTCTTTTCAACTTCACCTTTTTTACAAATGGTGTTATGTTTTCATCAAGAATTTGCATTCTTCCCTTCACATGTGAAATGTTCCCTGTGTCATTGACTGCAAAACCCTAAAGCATGATTGCTCCACCCCCAAGCTTAATGGTTGGCGAGATGTTCTTTTCCTGAAATTATGTGCCCTTTTTTCTCCACACATAACTTTGATAATTGCGGCCAAATAGTTCTATTTTAACCTCATAGGTCTACAGGGTTGTTTCCAAGATGCATGGGCTTGTTTCGATGTTCATTTGCATACTTCTGACACTGAATTTTATGGTGAAGATGAAGGAGAGGTTTTCTGCTGATGACTCTTCCATTAAGGTCATATTTGTGCAGGTGTCTCTGAACAGTAGAACAGTGTAACACTAATAAATAGTGATGAGCGAAAACATTTAGCACTATTAGTTACTTGCACGATTAGTTTGGTACTCCAGCTATTCATTACTCGGCGAGTAATTAGGTATTCACCTTGGCACATTCGAGTGACCTGCCCAGCATGTTTGGTGCTCTATTTGCAGCCAACGAACATGCTTTCCTGACTTGCCTATCACAGTAATGCCGACTCATTGGTGTGGCATTACTGTAATTGGCTGGCCTTCCAGCATTATAGGGACTATTTAAAGGCTGCCAGCACCATATTCCACATATTGCAGTTGGAAACAGGGCAGGCAGAGCATAGTTTCAGTGTAGGGAGAATTAAAGTAACATAGGGAGAGTGATAGGAGGTTATAGTGAGCATTAGGGTTGAGTGAAACAGATCGGCACTTTTCAAAAGTCCCGACTTTTAGCAAAGTCGGGTTTCGTGAAACCCGACCCGATCCCACACTGGGATCGGGTCGGCAGTCGGCGATCTCTACTTAAAAGTCGGGTTTCGTTTTATATATATATATATATATATATGTCATTCAGACACATATATATATATATATATATATATATATATATATATATATTTATATTAACTTCAGCGCGATATAGCAGAAAAGCCGGTAATTCAAATACCGGCTTTTCATTTCTCCTGCCAAAACCCGACATGATTTGAGACATGGTTTACATACAGTAAACCATGTCATATCCCCCTTTTTTGCATATTCCACACTACTAATGTTAGTAGTGTGTATGTGCAAAATTTCAGCGCTCTAGCACTTAAATTTAAGGGTTAAATCGCGGAAAAAATTGGCGTGGGCCCCGCGCAATTTTCTCCGCCAGAGTAGTAAAGCCAGTGACTAAGGACAGGTATTAATAGCCTGGAGAGGGTCCACGGTTATTGCCCCCTCTGGCTAAAAACACCTGCCCCCAGCCACCCCAGAAAAGGCACATCTGTAAGATTCGCCTATTCTGGCGCTTGGCCACTCTCTTCCGATTCCCGTGTAGCGGTGGGATATGGGGTAATGAAGGGTTAATGCCACCTTGCTATTGTAAGGTGACATTAAGCCAGATTAATAATGGAGAGGCGTCAATTATGACACCTATCCATTATTAATCCAATTGTATGAAAGAGTTAAAAAAAACACACACACAATATTAAAAAGTATTTTAATTAAATAAACACACCGTTTGTTGTAATATTTTATTGTACGCTCAATCCACTCGCTGAAGACCCTCGCTCTGTAACAAAGAAAAAATAATAAACCAACAATATACATACCTTCCGCAGATCTGTAACGTCCCACGTTGTAAATCCATCTGAAGGGGTTAAAATATTTTACAGCCAGGAGCTCTGCTAATGCAGCGCTGCTCATAGCTGTAAACCCCAGCGAATGAAGGTAATTTAGGTCAATGACCTGTAGTTACCTTCATTCGCGGTGATGCGCCCCCTGCTGGATGTCCCTGGAGTGTGGGAAAAGTTCCCAGGCTCGAGGTCACATGAGGACATCCAGCAAGGGGCGCATCACCGCGAATGAAGGTAACTATAGGTCATTGACCTACATTACCTTCATTCGCTGGGGTTTACAGCCACAAGCACAGGTGCATTAGCAGAGCTCCTGGCTGTAAAATATTTTAACCCCTTCAGATGGATTTACAACGTGGGACATTACAGATCTACGGAAGGTATGTATATTGTTGGTTTATTATTTTTTATTTGTTACAGAGCGAGGGTCTTCAGCGAGTGGATTGAGCGTACAATAAAATATTAAAACAACCTGTGTTTTTATTTCATTAAAATACTTTTTAATAATGTGTGTGTGTTTTTTTAACCATTTAATGCAAATGGATTAATATTGGATAGGTGTCAGAATTGACGCCTCTCCATTATTAATCTGGCTTAATGTCACCTTACAATAGCAAGGTGGCATTAACCCTTCATTACCCCATATCCCACCGCTACACGGGAATGGGAAGAGAGTGGCCAAGTGCCAGAATAGGCGCATCTTCCAGATGTGCCTTTTCTGGGGTGGCTGGGGGCAGATGTTTTTAGCCAGGGGGGGGGCAATAACCATGGACCCTCTCCAGGCTATTAATATCTGCCCTCAGTCACTGGCTTTACTACTCTGGCGGAGAAAATTGCGTGGGAGCCCACGCCATTTTTTTCCGTGATTTAACCCTTAAATTTAAGTGCTAGAGCGCTGAAATTTTGCACATACATACTACTAACATTAGTAGTGTGGAATATGCAAAAAAAGGGGGATATGACATGGTTTACTGTATGTAAGCCATGTCTCATATCATGTCGGGTTTTGGCAGGAGAAATGAAAAGCCGGTAATTCAATTACCGGCTTTTCTGCTATATCGCCCTGAAGGAAATGTAAAAAAAAAAAAAAAAAACCCATAGACTTACATTGGGTTTCGAGTTTCGGCCGATCCTCGACCCCGACTTTTCAGTAGGATCGGCCGATTTCACTCGACCTGACTTTTGAGAAAGTCGGGTTTCGTGAAACCCGACTCGACACTGAAAAACTAAAAGTCGCTCAACCCTAGTGAGCATTATTTAGTCCTAAAAGCTCTTTTAAGAACTGAAGATTGTCAAGAGATTACTTGTTTATTAGGTGGGGATATAAGTAGGGAGAGATTTAATAGGAGGGATTGTGAAAGGCAGGCAGGTGCGTGTTCTCATCATTGCATGTACATGCTGCAGATCTCTGTCATTTTCCACTTAAAATCCCTAATATTTGTCTAGCAGTTGTGCGACTGGCCCAATCTGGATAGAGATACTCATACGTGACAATTTACCGGGGGCAATAACTTTCATTACTCCGCATTTGGAGTATGTCAGCAAGACTGACATACTCCGTGCTGCAAGACGGGCAGCACGGTGGCAGTGTGGTTAGCACAGCAGCCTTGCAGCGCTGGGGTCCTGGGTTCTAATCCCACCCAGGACAACATCTGCAAAGAGTTTGTATGTTCTCTCTGTGTTTGCGTGGGTTTCCTCCCACATTCCAAAGACATACTGATAGGGATTCTAGATTGTGAGCCCCATCAGGGACAGTGATGACAATGTGTGCAAAACTGTAAAGTGCTGCGGAATATGTTAGCGCTATATAAAAATAAAGATTATTATTATTATTTATAAGACTATTGGAAAAAAAAACATAATTTCCTATTTGTTTAAAAAATAGCGTATCTTTTTCTAGCAGTTCTGCAACTGCCGCAAACTGGTTAGAGATGATCTTATGTAACAATTTAACAGAGGCAATAATCTTCATTACTCAGCATTTCTAGTGTGTCAGTAAAACGATCTAAAAAATAATAGCCACACATTGCTACAAACAGTGAATTTGTACATAAGACCTTTGTAAGGGTACTTATGAAAAATAAAGCCAGTATTTTTTTTTTATAAGCAGAATGCATTCATGATGAGAGGGTGATGAAAGGTGAATCTAAGAGATGTGGATGTGGTAGTGTCCCCTAAGGACGTGTGACAGATCTGAAGGAGACTGTTTCTTGTTCTAGGTTCCTGTCAAAATTTGGTCACTGCACTACACCACCAACCCAGACAAGTGCGAGGATGTTAAGGGTTGAACGGCAGACAAATGTTTCAGTGTGTTGACAAGCAGCACCACAAAGTCTTCTACATGGTCCAGTCTCAGTAGCCATGAAGTTGGGCCTCTGTATTCTCAACCTGGTCCTTCTTCCTCCCACGATCAAGAATCCCAGGGACATATGACCTCAACGCTGGCCACTCTGAGGAACTGTTTATGTTCCCTTGTAAATTGTCAGGCTTCTCAGCATCAGTGAAGAGGGTCATGAGGAGGTGGAGAGCAGTGATGTCCAAACATTTGAGCACCCACGGCCAGGAGAAAGGCACGTTGGGGAAGGTCAATTGATGTCTGAAGAGGTGGAGGATAATCATGAGGCACAGATGCCATCAGATCAGACTCAAATCACAGCTCAGAAGTAGGATCAGATTAATGAATTAGAAGACGACATTGTTGATGATGAGGCCACTGATCCCACCTTGCACGGTGGCACACCTAGCGAGCACAGCAGTGCAGAGAAGGATCCGTAGCAAAAAAACATGCAAGAAGATGTAGTGGTTTAACCAGAGGTAGAACTCGGTCACCCCCCACTTGGCTAGATAACAGGCCAAGGGTGCGTTGCTCCCCTGTATGGCAGTTTTTTTCTGAAAGTCCTTCAGGTAAAACAACTGTAATTTGCAGCATCTGCTAAACCAAGCTAAGAAAAGGCAAGAACACTGCCAACCTGAGTACCCCAGCGTGCAAAAGCACATGGCAGCCAAGCACCTCAGTAGGTGGGCGGAATGCCTGAGTACTAAATCTGTGTCTGAGGGTCAAACCACTGCCCCCCCCGTGTTTCGGCCTTTCTAATCTGATGACCATGAAGCCGGCGCTGATGCTTTTTGCCCACAAACAGCTGTTGCAACCACGTCCACTTCGTTGTCCCAGTGCAGTGTCTAATTGTCCCGGCTCCAGACATTTTGGTGTGGATACAATCATTTGATTGCCTGTTATTGAATTTTATTGCGATGTTGCAGCGACCAAAAAACAGTAATTCTGGCATTTTGTCTTTTTTTCGCTACACCATTTACCAGTCGGATTAATTCTTTTTATAGCTTGATAGAGCGAACGATTCTGAAAACGGGGATACCAGATATGTGTATATATATATATTTTTTAATTATTTTATTTTGACTGAAGGGTGATTTGAACATTTATAGATTTTTTCTATTTTTTAAACATTTTTTAAAGCTTTTTTTTTTACTTTTTGGGAAACTAGAAGCTGCGATAACCTGATCGCCTCTGCCTGTTTGTAGCAGAAATGTTCACTTGTTATGAGCGCCGACCACCAGGCAGCGCTCATAGCAATCCGGAAATGACAACCATAAAGGTCTACTGAAAACCTCTGGTTGTCATGCTAACTCATCGGTGACCCGCGATCATGTGACGTGGTCATCAATGGGCGGGATTAGTGACGCACTTCCGGTGCGATCACATTAAATGCCGCTGTCATCGATTGACAGCAGCATTTAACGGGTTATTAGCCGTGGGTGGATCGCGATTCCATCCGCGGCTGCTAGGGGCACATGTCAGCTGTTCAAAACACGTTATGGACATGATATGCGCTAGTACGGCGCATGCCGTTAAGGGGTTTAAGGGAATCTTCCATTCGACTCATGCTTCCCAAAACTGTTGAAGGCATGAATCAGAGCTTGGGTGCACTATTGTTGCCAGTTATATTTTTCTATGAAAGCATTTTAGACAAAACCCAGTTTAAAAATCGAGCTGGGGCCCACAGCCAGCGCTTCCAAGTGCTGCAGCAGATTATTGATAGGTCTCTCCCTTGTGTTTATATAGGGGGAGAAGTGTCAATCACCTATAGCAGAAGTTTAAAGAGGTGGCTGGGGGCTGCGTCAGACTGGTCTAATCTCTGTGGTTCCTGTTCAGATCTTTAAATGACTGCAGCCAGGCTCTAATTCTAAAATTAGGAACCGACCGCATGTAACCTTACACAGACCAAGCACCTGTTGTGATGGCAGGCATCTAACGTATGAGTTCAGCGTGTTCATCATTAGCTGATATATTACAAAACCATTTTCATACAGTGCATATTCAAAGAGGCTGTGAAGGGCATCAGTAGGGAAGTGCTTCAACTACAAGAAGATAGTTGTAATCATGTTCTAGACCTTTGTAGTAAAGATTGCTTTTTAAACATTTAGTTTTAAATTTGGGCACAGGAACCATATTACTTGTTATAATAATTTTTCTGTTTAAGGCTTTGTGGTACAATATAAAAGAATGACATGTAATCACAAGTCCGTGAGGCCCCATGGCTTCCATTTATAGTAACCGTCACATTTGAAGCTTAGAAGAAATGTAATTAAATATCACTGACTGTTTAATGTATTTCCCAGTAATGTGGTAATTGCTTATTCTCACTGGAGACAAACATACAATGATTAATTCATGACACGTGTTATCTAATGGAGAAGCCTATGAGCCGGCCACATGGAAAGGGGCATATTTAATTAAAAAGACAATATTGTCTGATGAATGTGTTCCTTTTAAAGATTTTGCTAGATAGAATAAATTGATCATGGCATTTTTATTTAGAAAGCACATTTCTCTAATTTTCTTCTACAGAACATGGGAACATAAGCACATTATAACTGGTACATTGAATTTGAAACTTACGCTGCAGAAAACTTTTCTGTTCCAAGCATGGTAAACTCCTGGCATACTCTATCTCTTTGGTACAGCTTTCCTAGAAATCCAAGATAAAGCAGTGAGCTGTAGGTTGCAACAACCTTGACACAGTAACAGTATGTGTATTTTTTGCTAATTACGCACAACAATTTACTTAACATACAGTATATATTACATATACACAATATATTTAGGGCCAATATCTTATAAGATAAAAAACATATTGGTAAATGCAAGTTATTGAATCTTTCTCAATTTTTTCATCAACATAGCTCCATGCGTGTCTCTAAATATTTTAATGATTTACTTTTGCATTACACTATTAATACTATAAAATATATGAAAATGGGCAAACAAATCAAAGTGGAGTAAAATGGAGTAAAAAAACACAATTGCTCTCACTGCATCTTTCCCAAAGCTCCATAACTGCCTGCTGCTGCTGCAGCTTATTTACTATATACCAATTTTTGTTTTCTTCCAAAAATTCACCCCCCCAAAAAAAAAATAAAAATATATATATACAATCTGTTCTGTCAGACTGAGGTCTGTTGAAAAATCATATTTTGTCAGGCATTTGTAGCATGGTTGTGTGTGCTACCCTTGTGTACCTTTTTTTTTTTTTTGGTGTTTTTAAAAAATAAGGCCTCATATATCTGCGTGCTCCAACTTTGGGCATTGTAGGCCGCTGTACTTATTTTTTGGCTGTCTTATACTCAAATTCTATACAGCACTATTTAGCATAAAAAAATTGAAAGGCCACAGATTTGCCAGTGTGGTATTTCTATGAGAGCCCTCATATATACAGTGGAGAAAAAAAGTATTTAGTCAGTCAGCAATAGTGCAAGTTCCACCACTTAAAAAGATGAGAGGCGTCTGTAATTTACATCATAGGTAGACCTCAACTATGGGAGACAAACTGAGAAAAAAAAATTCTGAAAATCACATTGTCTGTTTTTTTAACATTTTATTTGCATATTATGGTGGAAAATAAGTATTTGGGCAGAAACAAACAATCAAGATTTCTGGCTCTCACAGACCTGTAACTTCTTCTTTAAGAGTCTCCTCTTTCCTCCACTCATTACCTGTAGTAATGGCACCTGTTTAAACTTGTTATCAGTATAAAAAGACACCTGTGCACACCCTCAAACAGTCTGACTCCAAACTCCACTATGGTGAAGACCAAAGAGCTGTCAAAGGACACCAGAAACAAAATTGTAGCCCTGCACCAGACTGGGAAGACTGAATCTGCAATAGCCAGCCAGCTTGGAGTGAAGAAATCAACAGTGGGAGCAATAATTAGAAAATGGAAGACATACAAGACCACTGATAATCTCCCTCGATCTGGGGCTCCACGCAAAATCCCACCCCGTGGGGTCAGAATGATCACAAGAACGGTGAGCAAAAATCCCAGAACCACGCGGGGGGACCTAGTGAATGAACTGCAGAGAGCTGGGACCAATGTATTAAGGCCTACCATAAGTAACACACTGCGCCACCATGGACTCAGATCCTGCAGTGCCAGACGTGTCCCACTGCTTAAGCCAGTACATGTCCGGGCCCGTCTGAAGTTTGCTAGAGAGCATTTGGATGATCCAGAGGAGTTTTGGGAGAATGTCCTATGGTCTGATGAAACCAAACTGGAACTGTTTGGTAGAAACACAACTTGTCGTGTTTGGAGGAAAAAGAATACTGAGTTGCATCCATCAAACACCATACCTACTGTAAAGCATGGTGGTGGAAACATCATGCTTTGGGGCTGTTTCTCTGCAAAGGGGCCAGGACGACTGATCCGGGTACATGAAAGAATGAATGGGGCCATGTATCGTGAGATTTTGAGTGCAAACCTCCTTCCATCAGCAAGGGCATTGAAGATGAAACGTGGCTGGGTCTTTCAACATGACAATGATCCAAAGCACACCGCCAGGGCAACGAAGGAGTGGCTTCGTAAGAAGCATTTCAAGGTCCTGGAGTGGCCTAGCCAGTCTCCAGATCTCAACCCTATAGAAAACCTTTTGAGGGAGTTGAAAGTCCGTGTTGCCAAGCGAAAAGCCTAAAACATCACTGCTCTAGAGGAGATCTGCATGGAGGAATGGGCCAACATACCAACAACAGTGTGTGGCAACCTTGTGAAGACTTACAGAAAACGTTTGACCTCTGTCATTGCCAACAAAGGATAAATGACAAAGTATAGAGATGAAATTTTGTTTCTGACCAAATACTTATTTTCCACCATAATATGCAAATAAAATATTAAAAAAACAGACAATGTGATTTTCTGGATTTTTTTTCTCAGTTTGTCTCCCATAGTTGAGGTCTACCTATGATGAAAATTACAGATGCCTCTCATCTTTTTAAGTGGTGGAACTTGCACCATTGCTGACTGACTAAAAACTTTTTTGCCCCACTGTATCTGCTCCAAGTTTGGGCATTGTAGGCCGTGTACTTATTTTTTGGCTGTCTTATACTCAAATTCTATACAGCACTATTTAGCATAAAAAATTGAAAGACCACAGATTTGCCAGTGTGGTATTTCTATGAGAGCCCTCATATATATCTGCTCCAAGTTTGGGCATTGTAGGCCGGTGTACTTATTTTTTGGCTGTCTGATACTCAAATTCTATACAGCGCTATTTAGCATAAAAAAATTAAAAGGCCACAAATTTGCCAGTGTGGTATTTCTGTGAGAGCCCTTATATATCTCTGTGCTCCAAGTTTGGGCATTGTAGGCCGGTGTACTTTTTTTGGCTGTCTTAGGCCGGAGTCACACTACAGCGAGATACGGCCGAGTCTCCAGGTTAAAAACAAGCTCTGGAGCCGGCACTCCGGAGCAGAGCGTGCAGCTCCATGTATTGCTATGCGGCCGCACGCTCCGCTCTGGAATGCTGGTGCCAGAGCTTGGTTTTAACCTGCAAGACTCGGCCGTATCTCGCTGTGTGTGATCCCGGACTGATACTGAAATTCTATACAGCATTATTTAGCATAAAAAAATTCAAAGGCCACTGATTTGCCAGAGTGGTATTTCTGTGAGAGCCCTCATATATCTCTGCTCCAAGTTTGGGCATTGCAGGCCGGTGTACTTATTTTTTGGCTGTCTAATACTCAAATTCAATACAGCACTATTTTACATAAATTAACTTCACAAAAAAAATTGAATACAGTCTGTTTGGTCAGGCTGAGGCCTGCCTGGTGTTTTGGTTTGAAAAATCGTAGATTTGCATACATACTGATCAGATATTATTTCGTTACTAATAAAGACATTTGTGTTGAGCATTTGAAATAGTGCAGTGGTCCATTAAAAATGGTTAAGGCAAGGGGCAAGGGATGGGGAAGTGGACGTGATGCTGATGGTGCATCCAGAGGACAAGGCCGTGGCCAAGGTGAAAGTGGGCAACAACAAAGACCCACATCTTCTCGCTCGACCTTCTTGTCCCAGTTTTTCTAGGGGACCGCAGCACACCACTATTGAAGCCAGAGCACTGTGAAATGGTTGTTGGTAGATAGCGGAAAATGCCTCCAGTCACTTAGCCACCACCACCACCTTGTCTTTCACACATTCAAGTCTGAGTTGCCGTTGTGTGTGTGGCCAGGATATTCCTCACCCTGTTCCTCCTTCCTCCCACCATGCCGATTGTCCTGAGACAACTGATCACACAATTGTACACTCTGAAGAGCTGTTCAGTTTTCCATTTCAAGATTCAGAAATCTCTGCCGGTCAACTTGAAGTGGGGAAAGATGAGATTGCATGTATAGCTGCTCAAAGCTTTGACCAGCCCCAGTCACAAGAAGGCAATGGTGGGAAAGTGTCACAAGAGGTGGACGATGATGAGAAACAATTGCCAGAAAGTCAGGAGGAGGAGCAGGGTGCGGATGTGGAAGACGAGGTGGTGGATGACATAGTGACTGACCCAATCTGGCAGGAGGACATGCATAGCGAGGACAGCAGCACAAATGGGGAAGGAGGCTTATCCCACCAACAGGCAGGAAGAAGCAGTGTGGTGGCCACAGACAGAAGGCGTGCATCCGTTCCCAGTAACACCAACATGCCATTCCAACTGTCAGATCTTCCCAAGACTGGTTATTTTTTAAAGACTCTGTCCGATAACCCCAAACAGGCCATTTGCAGCACCTGCCATGCCCGCATCAGCAGGGGTAGCAAAACAACCTGCCTGACCACCAGCATGATCAGGCACATGCAAGCAAAGCACCCGACTTTGTGGGCCGAACTCCAGGCTCTAGGACCACTGCCTGCTGGTCACACCACTGCTTCTTCCACTGTTTTGAGTAGAAGCCAATCCCCAGTACACCATGCATGTGAAGATGCCTCTAGCCCTGCACCTGTTGTGGCCCACAGTCAAGCAGCACCATCAGCAAGCTCTTCTACATCCTTGTCCCAGCACAGCGTTCAGTTGTCTATAACCCAGTCTTTGGAACACAAGCGGAAATACCCAGCCAACGCCCCACAGGCAACAGTCTTCAATTCTAATATTTCTCTTCTGCTTGCTCTAGAAATGCTGCCTTTTAGGCTTGTTGAGACAGAAGCTTTCCGCAACCTGAAGGCGGCAGCTGTCCCAAGGTACTCGGTCCCCAGTCGCCACTATTTCTCCTGGTGTGCCATAGCGGCATTACACCAGCATGTGTCCCAAAACATTAACAGCCCTCAACAATGCTGTTACATGGAAAGTCCACCTAACCACCGACATGTGGACAAGTTCTTGTGGGCAGCGACTGTACATCTCAATGATGGCACACTTGGTAAACATAGTGGAAGCCGGGACCCAGTCGGACCTTGGGATAGAACACATCCTCTCCACGCCGAGGATTGCTGGCCCTACGTCAATTAGGGTTGCCCCAACAGTCTACAGCTCCTGCACCACCTCCTCCTCTTCTTCATCCTCTATCTCTGAAATCGACACATTAGTCAGAAGCTGGAAGCACTGCAGCACTGCCTCAGCCAAGCGGCAACAGGCTGTGCTGAAACTAATCTGAATAGGTGACAAACCGCACAATGCAGAAGAGTTGTGGACAGCACTGAAAGAGCAGTCAGATATTTGGATGAAGGGGAAAGTAAAAATATTTGCGCTAAAAAAACTCAATAAAAATATATAAATAAATAAGAATGTGGGTAAGAATCCAAACTTTGTTTAACGTTGATATTCGGATAAATATCAGTATATAATTACCTCAATCTACAAGACTGTATTCAGATTTTTCCTGTAGCATCTGGAAAGGTCCTGCAGTTATGTGCAGTGAAGCGTGCGTCTGGCTCCTTATTTGTATATCCAATCCAGTAGCGTCCAATGCCAGAGAGCAGTGATCAGTAATAAATCATGGTACAGGGGATGCTGTCCCGGCCGTTGACTAGCGTGCCCCTTGAGAATATAAGATCTGCCGTGCACTGGCAGTAAAGGCTTAGTTCAAAACAAAAAGCCGGCAAGGTACAGGACCTTGTGTAACGTCACAGACACGTGATGTGTTCACGTGACCAGCTACGAGGTGCACACAGGACCACACTATCCCACAGGACCACACTATTATTTTTGAACTAAGCCGTTTCTGCCAGTGCACGGCAGATCTTATATTCTCAAGGGGCACGCTAGTCACCGGCCGGGACAGCATCCCCTGTACCATGATTTATTACTGATCACTGCTCTCTGGCATCGGACGCTACTGGATTGGATATACAGATAAGGAGCCAGACGCACGCTTCACTGCACATAACTGCAGGACCTTTCCAGACGCTACAGGAAAAATCTGAATACAGTCTTGTAGATTGAGGTAATTATATACTGCTATTTATGCGAATATCAATGTGAAACGAAGTTTGGATTCTTACCCACATTCTTATTTATTTATATAATTTTATTGAGGTTTTTTAGCGCAAATATTTTTACTTTACCCTTTATATATTATTATTTTGGACGAAGAGTGGTGGTTTCATCCTTATATTTGCCGCAATTAATCTCAAATGATAAAGCAGCGCCTTCTGGTTTTTTCTTCATTTACATTAGATATTTGGATGACACCACTGAACCTACAGCCAGGCATGGTCTTGTGTGACAATGGCCGTAACCTGGTGGTGGCTCTGAGGCAAGGTGAGCTCAAACACGTACCTTGCTTGGCCCATGTGCTTAACCTCGTGGTTCAACGTTTTCTGAAAAACTACCCGGAGCTGCCGGATCTGCTAGTGAAAGTACACCGTCTGTCTGCCCATTTTAGAAAGTCAGCTACAGCTTCAACCACCCTTGCCGTGCTTCAGCAGCGTTTTCAGCTTCCAGCTCACCGACTGTTGTGTGATGTCCCCACGTGCTGGAACTCTACGCTGCATATGTTGGAAAGGATTTGTGAGCAGAAGAGGGCCGTTGTTGACTACCAACATCAACAAGGCCGTCGCATTTCAGGTTAGACTCCACACATAAGACCTCAGGAGTGGACATGGATGTCAGACATATGTAACATCCTCCAAAACTTTGAGGCCTACACCAAGATGGTGAGCGGCAATGACGCCATAATTAGCATCACCATCCCGCTTATCAGCATTCTGAAAACCTCTCTGCTCACAATCAAAGAGGATGCATTGCAGGCGGAAGGACATGGAGCAAGGGAACATACTGGGGGATTACACTCAGCCCAGCCTCATATCTTCTCAACATGGATTGGTAGGCAATGAGGAGGAGTAGGAGGAGGAGGAAGAGCAGGAGCTACTTTCATGAGCTATAGACAGTCTGCTGCCCCCCGAAGAAGCAGCAGCGAAATGCGTGTGAAGTATCTGTGTGGTGATCGGCGTTTTCCTATGGGTGAGATATATTCTGATTGCACATGCTTTCCATTTCAGCCCCTTCCTTTATGGGTGCATGTATATACTGATTTTATTGGTCTGATGACGCTACTGTACTGCACACCCATTGGGAAGGTAGCTGTTCTCTAGTATACTTACCTTACCCACCTCTAATATTTATTCTCAGGCTATTCATTTTTAAACTTATGGAATATCCTGAGTTGTATGGATAGCCGGTCACGGCCTGTTTGCATCATCGTTAGTTTGACCTGTCCAGTGATTTTGATTTTATTTATTTTTGCACCTATTGTTTGCCTGTTTTTGTACTATATTACTAATATAGTTGCATGTACATCTTTTTAAAATTACTTGTATGGCAAATGGTGTTTATTTGAGTGCAATATGGTTACATTTGGGAGTTTAGGCTCTTGTTTTCTCTTATGATTTTTATACTGCTCTATAAAGAGTATCTCCTATGAATATGGTCTTTTCATAATATTAGTTCTGGCATGCTTATCAAACACATCTGTATTAGCTTCTGTTCAGTGAGGATGACCTGAGGACAGGGAGGAGGAGGATGAGGATGAGGAGGAAGAGGAGAGCATGTGTTGTGAATTCTGCTCTTGGGCTCCCTCCGGTGGTTGTTGATGGTAATGCAGTTATTCCTGAGCAGTAGTCTTGGACAGGTGTTTCGGCTAATTGCAATTCTGACTGGGGTATTTAGCTGTGCAGGACTCATTTGTCCTTGCCAGTAGTCAATGTTCCTTTGGAAGTGTTGGTTCTCTGCCTGGCCTCTCCTGCTTGCTGCCAATTCAGCAAAGATAAGTGTTTGCTTCATTTTTTTAGACACACTGCTGTTTGTTTATTTTCTGTGCTTATCTTGTTTCTATTTTGTTCCTGCTAGACGTTTTTTGGCTACTATGATTAAAATCTCACAAGCATTAAGTTGAGTGCCAGGTTCTTTCTTCTAATTCTTAACTCTGTCTTCTGCAATGTGTCCTTTAACTGCCACTAGGGTGAACGTGCTGTGTACAGTGCATTTTAGGCAAAGGAGATGTGATGGAACACTTTTATTTTTCAAAAAAAGGACAACACATTGGGGAATTGGGCATGACATAACTTTGGGCCTACTTCTTAACTCAGTCTTCTGCAATCTGTCCTGTACCTGCCACTAGATGACCAGAGTGAACATTCTCTTTATGGTGCATTTTGGCCAAGGGAGCTGTGATGGCACTCTTTTATTTTTAAAAGAAAGGATCCCACATTGGGGAATTGGGCATCACATTCCATTGGGCCAACCTCTTAACTCTGTCTCCTGCAATCTGTCCTGTTCCTGCCAGTAGATCACCAGGGTGAACGTGCTCTGTATGGTGCATTTTGGCCAAGGAGGCTGTGATGGCACTCTTTGACTTTTAAAAAAAGGACAATGAATTGGGGAATTGGGCATTATATTCCGTTAGGCCTACCTCTTAACTACAGTACAGACCAAAAGTTTGGACACACCTTCTCATTTCAAGATTTTTCTGTATTTTCATGACTATCAAAATTGTACATTCACACTGAAGGCATCAAAACTATGAATTAACACATGTGGAATTATATACTTAACAAAAAAGTGTGAAACAACTGAAATTATGTCTTATATTCTATGTTCCTCAAAGTAGCCACCTTTTGCTTTGATGACTGCTTTGCACACTCTTGGCATTCTCTTGATGAGCTTTGCTGCCAATGTGTAAAACAAAGGAGTACGGGAGTACAAAATGAATATTGTGAAGTGGATTTTCCTGAGCCCATCCACAATGTGGGTTCCAAGGCCTAATGGAATGCATATGACTATGCAGGCTGGCTGGCTTTGCTGCCAATGTGTAAAACAAATGTGTACGGAGTACAAAATGTATATTGTGAAGTGGATTTTCATGGGCCCATCCAGTAGGCGGGTTCCAAGGCCTAATGGGGTGCACATGACTGTCTATGCAGCTAGGCTCACCTTCCTGCCAATGTATAAAATAAAGGAGTATGGAGCACACAATGCTTATTGTGAAGTGGATTTTCCTGAGCGCATCCACTATGTTGGTTCCGAGGCCTAATGGGGTGCATATGACTGATTATGCAGCTGGGCTGGCCTTGCTGCCAATGTGTAAAACAAAGGCGTATGGAGTACAAAATGCATATTGTAAAGTGGATTATCATGGGCCCATCCAGTATGTGGGTTCAAAGGCTTATTGGGGTGCATATGAATTAGTAGCAGTTCAGGCCTTGAATTCAGTGCAAAACTTTTTCTGTTGTCCCCCCTGGACATCTTACACAGGGGTATTATGGTGCGTCGGAATTCTTGGCAGCCCATCCACTCACAGCCTAGGCTACAACAGCTTGGGAGACCCACTGTTTCATAACGGCCCTTTAAGAAGATTAATACCGTCTGATGCACCATTAAAAATAGGCTCTGTGACTTTAAGAGTCCCTCCTTCGTAAATGAAACAAGATGGGTCTACTTATGTGTCACATACCACATGGCCACCTAGGGTTGTTAAATGTTACAATGACATTTCCCAGTGAATTCATTTGTAGTGGTTGAAAGCAATATTAAAGTTGAAAAACATTTCAAAAACGCTGCGTCTGAGCTAAGCCTAAGTGGGGGAGGAAATTTTCGGTCTGGGGTTAAATATTTGGCCTTACAGGCAAGACATTAACCTGCAAAGGATGTACCTTGACATATTTCCAAGCAAAATCCGGTTTGGTTTCATTTTAATGTGTTTTTTGTGGCTCTGGGATAAATGGCATGAATCTCGGAAAAAATTGATTAAAGCTGTGAACTAAGAGTCGGGAATGCTTTTAAGGGTGATCCCCATGATGTCCCTTTCTCATTTGAGCAGTGTTTCCATCATTTCCAGATGTTTTTAGACCTTAAAAGGACTCCCATGGGGGATTGCGGTAAAAATACTTGGGTCTCCCATAGACTTACAGTGGGCTCGTTGTTCTGGCCGAGTACCCGAGTATTCCAATTTGCTTGACCTGAGCAACGAGCACCCGAGCATTTTAGTGCTAGCCCATCACTACTGTTAATCATTTCATCAGTGCGGGTGGATCAGAGACCCGCCCGCAGCTGTTAAGGTACCGTCACACATAACGATTTTGTAAACGATATCGTTGCTTTTTGTAATGTAGCAACGATATCATTAACGAAATTGTTATGCGTGACAGCAACCAACGATCAGGCCCCTGCTGGGAGATCGTTGGTCGCTGGGGAATGATCAGGACTTTATTTCGTCGCTGGATCAACCGCTGACATCGCTGAATCGGCGTGTGTGACGCCGATTCAGCGATGTCTTCACTGGTAACCAGGGTAAACATCGGGTTACTAAGCGCAGGGCCTCGCTTAGTAACCCGATGTTTACCCTGGTTACCATTGTAAAAGTAAAAAAAAACACTACATACTTACATTTCTGTCACGTTCCCCAGCATCAGCTTCCCTGCATCCCCCAGTGTCAGCACCGGCCGGCCGTAAAGCAGAGCACAGCGGTGATGTCACCGCTCTGCTTTCCGGCCAGCGCTTCCACAGTGCAGGGAAGCTGACGCTGGGGGACGCGCCAGGAATGTAAGTATGTAGTGTTTTTTTTTTTTTACTTTTACAATGGTAACCAGGGTAAACATCGGGTTACTAAGCACGGCCCTGCGCTTAGTAACCCGATGTTTACCGTGGTTACGCGGGGACTTCGGCATCGTTGGTCGCTGGAGAGTTGTCTGTGTGATAGCTCTCCAGCGACCACACAACGACTTACCAATGATCACGGCCAGGTCGTTTTGCTGGTCGTGATCATTGGTAAATCGTTAAGTGTAATGGTACCTTTACTCATTTCATCCCTGCGGGTGGATCAGAGACCCACTCGCAGCTGTTAATCATTTCATCCCTGTGGGTGGGTCAGAGACCCACTCGCAGCTGTTAATCATTTCATACCTGCTGTGATGAAGCACTGCTGTGTATAGCACAGGCAATAGAACGATCACAGCTTCATGTCTCTTAAGGAGATTATTGAAGACAGTGAAAAATAAATTTTTAAAAAGCTGAAAAAAATTAAAAAACTCCAAACATTTTGTTCAATTGAAAATAAAATAAAAAAATACAAATCGCTGCTTTCAGAAATGTCAGATCTACCAAAATATAAAATAAATGAATCAGATCAGTAAACAACGTAAGAAGAAATAATGGAAATACCAATTTTTTTTTGTCTACCACAGCATTGCAATAAAATGCAATACGAGACGATCAAAACATCATATCTACTCCAAAATGATATCAATTAAAACATTAGCTTAGGACACAAAGAATAAACCATCACTTTACCCCAAATCCAGAAAAATTCAAATACTATGGGTCTCGGAAAATGTAGACAAATGCAAAATCTTTTTTTCATTCAAATTTCGTAATTTTCTTTTTCATTACTTAAGTAAAAAATAAACTATGCATGTTTGGTGTTTGCATACTCGCACTGACCTGGATAATCATAATAGCAGGTCAGCTTTACCATATAGTGAATATGGTAAATAAAGAACCCAAAAAACTATTTTGGAATTGCACTTTTTTTAATTGCACCGCACTTCAAATTTGTTTTCCACTTTTCCAGTAGGCTGTACACATAAATGGTGTGATTCAAAAGTACAACTGGTCCCACAAAAAACAAGCCTTTATATTGCTGAATTGAAGGAAAAATAAAAACTTATGGATCTTGGAGGAAGAGAAGGAGAAAATGAAAACAAAAAAAAGAAAATGGCCATGGCGTGAAGGGGTTAATATTACCTAAGAAATAGAGAGAAAACTAAACCTTTTAAACTTATGTTTTATTAATCTATTTAAAATAAAAAAAGACTCAAAATCAACAAATCCCCACAAAAAATGCAACCATGGCATCAGGGTAAGAAATTATCTATACATACAGTTGAAACCATAAGTTTACATAAACTAAATAAAAAGACACATGTGCATGTTTTTCTCAATATCTGACATGAAATCACAATAAACCTTTCCTATTTTACATCAATTAGGATTACCATAATTATTTTACATCAATTAGGATTACCATAATTATTAATATTTGCCAAATACCAGAATGATGAGGGAGAGAGAATGTTTAAGGCATTTTTATTACTTACTGCAAAGTCAAAAGTTTTTAAACACTAAGATTACTATGCCTTTAAACAATTCTGAACTGCCCAAATGATGATGTCATGTGTTTGGAAGATTCTGATAGTTTTTTTTTTTTTGCAACATCTGAGTTAATTCAAAACACACCTGTGGATATATATTAATACACAACTGAAACACAATGCTTCTTTGTATAGCATGATGAGAAAGTCTCAAGAAATCAGCCATGATATCAGGAAGAGAATTGTGGACTTGCACAAGTCTGGCTCATACTTGGGTACAATTTCAAGGAACTTGAAGGTGCCTCGTTGATCTGTACAAACAATTATAACCAAGTACAAACTAGATGAGAACATTCAGCGGTCATGCAACTCAGGAAGGAGATGGGTTCTGTGTCCCAGAGATGAAAGTGTTTTGGTCCGACATGTGCATATCAAAAGACCTTGTGAAGATGATGGCAGAAGCTAGAAAAATTGTGTCAATATCCACAGTGAAACGAGTACTGTATCAACATGGGATGAAAGGCCACTCCGCAAGGAAAAAGCCATTACTCCAAAAGAAACATAAAAAGGCCAGATATATCTATAAATGCACACAGGAATAAAGACTTTAATCTTTGGAGACATGTCCTGTGGTCTGATGAAACTAAAATTGATCTATTTGGGCATAATGGCCATCATTACATTTGGAGGAAAAGAGGAAAAGGGAGAAGCTTAGAAGCTTAGAAGCCTAAGAACACCATCCCAACTGTTAAACATGGAGGTGGCAGCATCATGTTGTGGGGTTGTTTTGCTGCAGGAGGGACTGATGCATTTCACAAAGTATGTGGCATCATGAGAAAAGAAGATTGTGGTAATTATTAAGCAACATCCCAAGACATCAGCCAGGAAGTTAAAGCTTGGGTGGAAATGGGTCTCCCAAATGGACAATGACCCGAAGCATACTGCCAAAATAGTAACAAAGTGGCTTAACTGTTGTGAATTCTGCTTTTGGGTTCCCTCCAGTGGTTGTTGGTGGGAATGCAGTTGTCTCTGACTCGCAGTCCTGGCCAGGTGTATCGGATAATTACAATTCTGACTGGTATGTTTAGGTGTGCAGTATCCTTTAGCCCTTTCCAGTTGTCAATGTTTCTTTGGAAGTGTTGGATCTCTGCCTGGCCTCTCCTGCTTATCTGCCAGTTCAGCAAAGATAAGTGTCTGTTTCTTTTCCTGTGGCACACATGCAGTGTGCTTATTTTCAGTACTGTTCGTTTGTTTTTCTTTTGTCCAGATTAGACTGTGTCTGTGTTTTCTCAGTCTGGTTGGTTTCACTGGAGTTGCAGATATATGCTCCTACATCTTTAGTTGGATGTAGGAAGTTTTTTGTATATTCTGCTGTGGATTTTTTGAATGGTTTTAATACTGACCGCACAGAACTCTGTCCTATTCTGTCCTATCTAGCTAGAGTGGCCTCCTGTGCTGAATCCTGTTTTTTCTGCCTGTGTATGTTTTTTCCTCTCCGACTCACTGCCAATATTTGTGGGGGGCTGTCTATCCTTTGGGGATTTTCTCTGAGGCAAGATAGTATTCCGATTTCCATCTTTAGGGGTATTTAGTCCTCCGGCTGTGACGAGGTGTCTAGGTGTGTTAGGTACACTCCACGGCTACTTCTAGTTGCGGTGTTAAGTTCAGGGTTGCGGTCAGTATAGTGGCCACTTTCTCCAGTGAAAGTTCTCATGCAGCTCCAAGGTCACTGGATCATAACACTTAACCCCTTAATGACCACCAATATGTATTTTTACTGACCTGCGATATAAAGACTAGCATTCCCCAATGGGTGACAATCCTGCAGCTAAGAGCTATACACAAAATCTGATAACTTGCTTCATCAGTCACGATCAGTGTTGGCATCGACCATGGCCATTTAACTCCTCAGATGCTGCTGTCAATAGTGACTACAGCATCTAAATGGTTAACAGAATGTCCAAGCTCCCTCTCTAACCCTATTAGCACTCTAAGATCATGATCAGATGGTCATGATGTTTGCCATGGCAGTTCATGACCATATAACGGCCTTAGATTCTGCTGACTACAGTGGCCTGTTCAGAAGATAGGTGGTAAAAATTAAATTCTTCATTCTTGTTATGCCACTTTTCATTAATTCCTGAAAAGCTCCTGAAGGGTTAATGGAATAATTGAAAGCAATTTTGAATATGATGAGGGTTGTGGTTTTTAAAAAGGTATCACTTTTGGGGTTTCCAATATATAGGACTCCCAAAGTCACTTCAAAACTGATCAGGTCCCTATAAAAAATGAGTTTTGTAAGTTTCCATAACAAAAATGAAAAGTTACTGCTACATTTTTAAAACTTCTAAAATGCTATCAAAATAAAACAACATTTTACAAATTGTGCTGATGTAAAGCATGAGGGAAATATTATTTACTAATCTTTTTGTGTGATATAACTACAGTTGTGCCCGAAAGTTGCTGGGTATGTAAACGTTTGAGCACAACTGTATCTGGATTAAAGGGATAATCATTAAAAGTTTGAAAATTGCAAATTATTAACATTTTTGACAAATTTTTGATATTTACATAAATAACACAAAACATATCAACCTAACTTTACTATTATCATAAAGTATGATGTGTCTTAAAATCAATGGGATATGTTGAAGCATTCCAGAGTTATTACTACATAAATTGAGACTGGTCAGATTTAAAAAAAAAATGGCCCAATCACTAAGGGGTTAATCATAACAAGTCAATGTTTTGGAGTGGTCATCACAAAGCCCTGATCTCAATCCTATTGAAATGGATAGGCAAAGTTGAAACGGCAGGTGCGAGCAAGGCGACCTACAAACCTGGATTAGTTACTCTAGTTTTCTCAGAAGGAATGGGCCCAAATTCCGACCAACTATATTGAGAAGTTTGTGGAAGGAATTTGGCAAACATTAATAATTAAGGTAATCCTAATTGATCTAAAATGGGAAAGGTTTATTCTGATTTCAGTTCAGATATTGAGAAAAGCATGCATATGTGTCTTTTTCCATAGTGTATGTAAACTAAGAGACCCTGTTTTTTTTGTTAAAATTACCTATCTACACAATTCTTCAGGTTAGTATGATTACAGCGATACTAAGCTTATAATTTTTTTTATTTTAGTGGTTAAAAAATTGTAAGCTTTGTAAAAAAAAATAGGTTTATGTTGCATAACTTATGTTTCTGTCAAAGAAGCTGTGTGAGGGCTTGCTGTTTGAAGTAATTTACATAGCGTTTTTAAAATGCTTTTATAGATTTTTTTAAGAAGGTATACTTATTGAAAACATTTCTTGCAGTCTGATTTTTTTTCTTTACCATAAGGGTAATTGATTTTACATTTTCTTAGAGCTTTTATGGTCATGGCCTGCAGCTGGGTATAAAAGTTGTACAAAGATGACGGGCATTCATTAGGTCCTGCTGGACACGGCAAGTGCAACCCATCAGCATCTAGTGATTGTGTCAGCAAAGGTTTATAAAAGCACTTAAAGCATAACCGTTGTTTTAATATTTATTTTATAAATTAATAGTAAGCATGAAAATAAGCATCTTTTGATGGATCTTATCATAGACACCTGCTTCTTTCTCTGCCACAATTCTTAATTCTGAGTTAAAATCTGTGTTCCGTGAAGACACTTGTACTCTGTAAAGGCTCTGAAGGTGCACATTTTCACATGTACGTCCAATGTCTGGAAAATTTGGATGATTCAAATAGAAATGGAGGAATATGGAGAATGGGGAATGGTGGATGATGATAATGATAATAAAATAATCCGCAACATGATGAAGCATGGAAATAATTTGCCACTTACAGTACTTTACCCATGAAGTCTCTTGCTGTGACCCTACCATTCATCAACATTATACATATAAAATACAAATAAAAGTAAAGGACATTTTATTTGTCCCCACTTTTTATTAGTTTGCAGTTTTCGACATGACCCTGAAACTATCATTATTGTGCAGGGCAAACCCGAACAGCGATCATAAAACAAATTTACTGAATGAACAGTATCAGAAATATAATGAACATTTTCATGTTCTGTACCTGCACTTTTGGACCTTATTTAACATCTTAGGTTTGTTTAGTTGAATTTATCTACTTTGTATGTGCTTTAGTTTACTTTACCTAAAAAAATGAAAAAAGCAACAACAAAAATGAGCAGTTATTGAAATAGTATTGCTACATATGGAAGAGTAGTTTCTAAAATTTTAGGAGTGTTCAACGCATTTCACGTAAAAAAAGTAGAAATAAAAAAAGGAAATAAGTGCAAAATAATTCTATCACTTACTGGATGATAATAATTTTGCTTAAAAAGCATGCTCTTGAATTCTGGAACATTTTCTACAATTACTACTCCAATGAATAGAGAGAAATTCTTCCTTTTGTACCGGAGATGTATCTCACCCACATATTGCTTGGACAAGCCAAAAGCATAAAAGATAAAGAATAAAAATGTTTTCCTTTTTCCTTTTTATCTAATAACTTTAGCTGTTGGGTTTTAGAAGTTTTGCATTGTAAGTAAATGAAAGAAAAATGCTGACAGAAGACAGAAAGACCAAATAGATCACAATCAAACATAGCTTAACTGCAGCACTATAGAAAGTAGTTTTATACTTCAAAAAGTAGCATTATGGAGTCAGATTTGCTGCGGTCAGTTATGCATGTAGACGAGGTCCTGACTTGTCAGGTTCAGCTTTCTGGCTTTTAACATTTGAACAGCCTGAACCCAAGATGTAATAAGAATGTGCTATGGATAATTCGATCTGTTGTGTTCTAGTAGACCGAAACATAAGGGTAAGTTACCATGTAGAGTAAATCCTGAAGATCGCCCACTGAAGATATGATTGATTAAAGTCATATGAGTTTTAAAGTACCAGCATTGTAAATAAGATTTAACAAAATCTCCTTCCCACACTGAGAAAAAACCCACTGTATGAAATCTCCAGTGCTTCAGATTTGAAATCCTCTGCATGTCAATTTATGTTGGTACCAGATATCCTTGAGTATTAAAATCCTTACAAATCAAGGAGGAAAATAAGTAGAATAATATCTATACCCTTTATGCAATGCAATCTGCATTGCTATTAACAGCTGTGAATTTATTCTATTGCTTCTTCTGCTGAAAATTTACCGCATTTACAATGCAAATAAAGCAATCGAGTCAATGCTTGAATTTCCCAAAATGCCTGGGAAAAAGGGAGAAGTATAGACTGCATCTATTTGTCTGTCTCCAGTAGGCATACTTGCCCGAAAATGGTGCACGACAGCGTTCACGCTCACGCTGTCAGCACCATTATGATGTATGACCATGTCAGCGCAAATGCCAGAATCCCTTTTGCGCTGCCGGATGAAGCAAAGGGTGAAACGTACGTCGGGGCACCAAGGCCACAGTCCACATTAATTTGCAAAAATAAGTGAGTTATCTTGCTGTTAATGGGTTTTCAATAAAGGCAATTAGTGCCATCAGCGTGGATATGGTAGTACCTGTGCACTATGCAAATATTTATGATAGCTAATGAGGTTAAGTTTGCATATACAAAGAAAGCCATATTTTCATTATATGCTTTGTATAATTCCATATTGATCGGATATAACTATACGAATGCAACATTTGGTTCTCCATTGCATTTCTCTGTTTAACCTATATGTATTTTAAATTGTTTAATTTTTCAATACATTTTAAAGAAATATTTTTAAAGAGACTATATGCACCTAATTTTCTTTGGGTGGTATTCACAATTAAGTAATTGTTTACAAAAAATGTTTTCAAAATCTGAGACCGCTTATTTTCTTTTTTTTCCATCAATGAAACTCTTTAGAGGACTTGCTTTTACAGGGTAAACAGTATACACAAGGTTGTTATCCTTTTTATTTCACTTTTGTTCATGCCACTTTATAAAATGCAATGTAAAAGTATTGGGGAACATGTTATGATCAGGTGACCTTGGAGCAGCATAAAAACTTTCACTGGAGTAGGTGGTAACTATACTGACCGCAAACCCTGATCTTAACACCGCAACTAGAAGTAGCCGTGGGGTGTGCCTAACAAAACCTAGACACCTCGACACAGCCGGAGGACTAAATACCCCTATAGATGGAAATAGGAATTCTACCTTGCCTCAGAGCAGAACCCCAAAGGATAGGCAGCCCCCCACAAATAATGACTGTGAGTAGTAGAGGAAAAGACACACGTAGGCAGGAAATAGGATTTAGCAAAAGAGGCCACACTAGCTAAAATAGGAAAGGAGAGGACAGGATACTAAGCGGTCAGTATTAAAATCCTTCCAGAAATATCCACAGCAGAAAATACAAAAACTCCACCATCTAACTAAAGATGTGGAGCGTATATCTGCAACTCCAGAGAATCCAACAAGACTGGGAAAACACTGACACAGTCTAAGCTGGACAAGAGAAAACAAATGAATAGCACAGAATATAAGCACACTGCATGTGTGCCACAGAAAAAGAAACAGACACTTGTCTTTGCTGAATTGGCAGCTAAGCAGGAGAAGCCAGAAATAGATCCAACACTTCACAAGAAACATTGACAACTGGCAAGGACTAATGAATCCTGCACACCTAAATATCCCAGTCAGAACTGCAATCAGCAGATACACCTGGCCAGGACTGCGACTCAGAGACAACTGCATTCCCACCTACAACCACTGGAGGGAACCCAAAAGCAGAATTCACAACAGGAACAACAGTCAGGTTGTTGGATAGTATGGATTTAAGTAGCAGATGAAGGCACTGGGTGGCTGAAACGAGAGACAGCAAGAGAGGCTCTGGCAACTCAGCAGCAAGAACACCTCACTAGCATATTTGAATAGAAAACTATTTCTGGCAAATGCAGACGATTTGGACATTAAATGTGTGGACTTTTATTAAGATTTTATTATAAACAGTCATATCAAAAGACTATATTTAAATCAAATATTTCCAAACAGAGATAATATGAATACAAAGGCAGAGAAAAATGCATGCCTAATATAATATATTTGTGTCAAGAAAACTACATATGTTATGATGAGAAATGTTTTTGCAAATATACAGTTATTTCAATGTTACTTCTTCATGAAAAATATATTTTAGTGTATCTTTAGATATTCTATGACCTTAGTCCCTATAGTGGGAATTTTAAAGATCATGTTCATCTTGTCTGCTTTTTAACTTTCACCTCAAATTTGCTCATAGGCAAATACTATTTTACTTCACTTTGTACACTCCGTGTGCTCTCACATGGGAAATCGTGTTTGTACATTTTAAGTTATTTTTCTATGATGTCTGTGAATCAGTATTACTTGACCCAAGACCCATAGGAAACAAACTTCTGAAAATGCTCATGAACCTCAAAATAAAAAGTATCACTGAAACATTCATATTTATCTAGAAATGCTATATTTACTTTTTTACTAGCCTAGACATCATTATTATTAGATTGTGAAAAATATGCAAAAGGGTACATTTACAGTAACCAGTTATCAGGAATGCTTGTTTCCTGATAATTGGCTTGTTTAAGCAGGCTGCCAGACACCCAGTAAACATGCAAAATAATCATTGTTCAGGTAAAATCATTTTTAACCCTTTAACGACCGCCAATGCGCAATAAAATGGCAAATACAAAAATTACATTTTTACCACTAAAATGTCCTATTTCCACATCTCAATGTGGGACACTTATGGGTTCAAAATACTCACTACACCCCTAGATGAATTCCTTAGGTAGTGAAGTTTCCAATATGGGGACAACTGGGAAGGTTTCTGCTGTTCTGGCACCCCAAGGGCTCAACTAATGAAGCCCACAATCTATTCAAAAGGAATCTTTTTTCTTTTTTCAATTTTCAGACATTTTTGCATTAAAAATCAAACTGTACTCCTTCCAAGCCCAGCCACGAGCTCAAACAGTAGTTTTCCCACATATATTGGGTATCGGCATACCCAGGAGAAATTGCTCAACAAATTTTGGGGTTAACCTTGTTAAAGTCAAAAATGTAAATATAAACTTAAATTTTTGTGGGAGAATTTCTATTTTTTTTAATGTCGCGACTCTCTGTTATAAACTTCTGTGAAGCTCCTTGGTGCACAAGGTGCTCAGCGCACATCTAGATACAATCCTTGAGGGGTCTAGTTTACAAAAAGAGGTTACTTGTGGTGACACTTCAACTGTTTAGAAATATCAGGGGCTCTCTAATCACAATTCCATGTATTTTATGTTCAAAAAGTCAAACAGTGCTCCTTCCCTTCCAATCCCTGCCATGCACAGAAACAATAGTTTTCCCCCACATCCCTGTACTGGCGTACTCAGGAGAAATTGCACAACAAATTTTGGGGTCCATTTTCTCCAGTAACCCTTATGAAAATAAAATACATGGGGCTAGATTAAAATTTATGTGAAGCACCTGAAGGGTAAATACATTCTTGAATGTGATTTTGAGGACTTTGAGTTGTGTTGTTTTTGATTGTTGTCACTTTCTGATATTTTCTGTTATATAGGCCCCACAAAGTCTTTTTGATGTGGTCCCTAAAAAATGGTTTTGTTGGAAAACTGAGAAAATACTTTTAACCCTTCTAACTTCCTAACAAAAATAAACTATGTTCGAAAAATGATGCAGATGTAAAGTAGACATGTGGTAAAGGTTATTAACGATTTTATGCGATATAACGCTTTGGTTTAAGAGCATAAGAATTAAAAGTTTTAAAATTGCTGAATATTTAATGTAAAATTTTAAGTAAATGCAAGTCATAAAGGACAAATTTTAACACTATCATGAAGTACAGTATGTCATGAAAAAACAATCATAAAGTGAAACTTATCAGAATTCAAAAATTTGGCTTGGTCATTAAGGTAAACTTGGCTTAATTATTAAGGGGTTATGCTAGCTTAAAAATGATAGTTCTTGGCGTATATCGTCTTGTATAAACAGGACATGTGCTGCCAAGAAGAATATTACTCTATGTGAACTATCAGCAATTGTTCTGTGTGCATGAAGTGTGTCGTTGTTATGAGTACACAGGTTACTAAATGACTGCTGATCAGCTTGCATGTAGCAAATTGGCTATTGAATGGCCACTGTTGACCAGGGTAAAAATACCGTAAGGATAAAGCCACATCCCTAACTTCACCTTTCCTTTTTATCTAATCACTGTATTTTAATAAAAAAGGTAACCTCTTTATCTTTTGCAGGTGGATACAACTGCTTTGCCTATGAGATCATGAGAAGGACCTTGCATGGGTGAGTGTGGGAAAGACCTTGATGACCAGTATAGTATGTACGCACTGTATGCAAGAAGAAGCTAGGCCACATTCACACGTTCAGTATTTGGTAATTATTTTACATCAGTTTTGGAAGAAAAAAACAGGAGTGTACCAATCAGAGGAAAAGTATAATCGAAACACGTCACCACTTTTGTATTTATCACCCACTCCTGGTTTTGGCTTAGAAATATTGATTTAAAACATTGAATGTGTGAACGTAGCTTTAAACTGGTTAGGCTACTTTCACACTTTGTCGGTATGGGGCCGTCGCAAACTGTCGGCCCGACGTACCGACGGACGTTGTGCAAATCGTGCACAATGTGGGCAGCGGATGCTGTTTTCAGACGCATCCACTGCCCATTATGAGATCTGGGGAGGAGGGGGCGGAGTTTCGGCCGCGCATGCCCGGTCGAAAATGGCGGATGCGTCGCACAAAAAAATGTTACATTGAACTTTTTTTGCGACGACGGTCTGCCAATTACCAATGCATCCAGTGCACGACGTATGGAACATGTGTCCATACGTTGCGATGCGTCGGTAATTCAAGTCTATGTGCAAAAAAACGTATCCTGCGGGCAACTTTGCAGGATGCGTTTTTTGCACAGAACGACGCATTGCAACGTCTTTATAAAGAAGGAAGTGTGAAAGTAGCCTTACTGACATTAGCATTGACTTATATGATCCTTTGTTTAATGTACTGTCTATAATTTTAGTTTTACAGGATCTATTACATATACAAATATGTTTAGAGTACATATAAAGTAGAAAGACAAGCAAAATATATGACATTAAAGAACTTGGAGAATAAGCAATTGTATAATCCATGAGAAAATGGGTTTTCTTTTATTGTTTAGTTAGTAGCCATAGTGCAGAGGACACAAGATCTGTGTTTATCCCTTCATATTACAGTAATATTAATTCTTATGCTCTTCAATATTGAACTTGAAAGAGTGTGAACGTCTCTAAGGACTTACTTTATTATTTTCATTATAGGTTATGCAGTAAACAAGTTCCATAATGATCCACAGAGCAGCAGCTGGAAAAAAATGGTTTATTAAACTAACATCTTTCTGATGCTTAAAATTTCCACTTTCATTGGTGTTGAGTCAGTAAAGGCGAGAGTGGACTAATATGAGAAAATGATTGATATCTGTATTTTCCATGTCTTAAATTAACCATGCTTAGCCTTGTACAATTTAAGTTATAAAGTATATTAACCTCTTTACCCCCAAAGGTGGCTTGTACGTTACTGACCAGACCAATTTTTACAATTATGACCACTGTCAATTTATGAAGTAAAAACTTTGGAACGCTTCTACGGATCCCACTGATTCTGAGACTATTTTTTCATGACATATTGTACTTCATAATAGTTTGGAGTAAGACGAAATGCACCAAAGGATAATATAAATCAAGTAAATGTTATTAGAACATCACATTAAAAAAAATGTCAAACAGAACCCCTTCGATAAAGCAGGTATGCAAAATGCATGTCCGGGGCTGCAAGGAGGGCATCAGCGGTCCAGACGCACAGTGGGCAAGAAGGCTTTATCTGTTATGACAGCGTATATTATTGGTATACAAGGTACACTCTTTAATTAATTGCATTGTCTAAACATTCGGTGTTACCTATACTTATGCTGCAGTGATCTTGTGGTCCTGCTTCACCAAGTCTTACTCTGACCTCTACCCTCTCCTTATCCAACCTTCATGTCTCCTCCACAGTTCTCTAATCATTGTCATGTATTTTCTGCTTGACACGTTTTTAATGTGATGTTATAATAAAACTGACTTGATTTAAATTATCCTTTGGTGGATTTCGGCTTACTCCGCTGTTTCAAGTTTGCATCATTTGACTTTTTGAATGTAACTTTTCCTGGAATCATTAGCAGACGTCGTGTCCCATTTGTAGAGACCCTGATGTGCCTAAAAAATGGAAACACCCCACAAGTGACCCAATTTTGGAAACTAGACCCCTCAAGGAATGTATTTAGATGTTTGGTGAGCACCTTGAACTCCCAGGTGCTTCACAGAAGTTTATAATGTTGAGCCGTGAAATTAATAAAATCACATTTTCCTCACAAAAATGTTATTTTAGAACCAAATTTTGCATTTTCATAAGGGTAACAGGAGAATTTCTCCTGAGTACATCAATATCCCATATGAGGAAGAAAACTACTGTTTGGGTGCATGACAGCACTCAGAATGGAAGGAGCGTCATTTGACTTTTTGCATGTAAAATTTCCTGGAATCGTTACTGGACGTCATGTCCCATTTGGAGAGCCCCTGATGTACTTAAACAGTGGAAACCCCCTACAAGTGACAACATTTTGGAAACTAGACCCCAAGGGCTTCAAAGAAGATTTCTGAGTACGCCGGTAACCCATTTGTGAGGGAATGTTACTTTTGAGGCACAGTGCAAAGCTCAGAAGGGAAAAGGAGCCATATTGGAGTTCAAATTTTGCTGTAATGGTTTGAGGGTACCATGTCACATTGGAAGAGCCCCTGAGGTGCCAGAACAACAGAAACCCCCCTATATGTGAACTCATTTTACAAACTACACTTCCAAATAAAATAATCTAGGGTGCAGTGATCATATTGACACTACATGTGCCTCACAGAATTTTATACCATTAAGCGGTGAAGAAAGAATAAATGAGATTTTTAACACTAAAATGTTGTTTCAGCCCAAAATGTTTAATTTTTCTAAGGGCTAATAGGAATTTTTTGGAAAACAAAGTGAGGTCCATTTTTTTCTGCGTGCGCCAATACCCTACATTTAATCTGGAAATATTTTTCAGGCACAGGCAAAGCTCAGAAGGCAAGGAGAACCAGATTTTACTGTTATGGTTTGCAGGTGCCATAACCCACTGGGAGAGCCCATGAGGTGCCAACACAGCAGAACCCCCCATAAGTGACCCCATTTTACAAATCACACCTCTGAATGAATTTATCTAGTTGTGCAGTGATCATAGTAACACCACGGATGTGTCAAAGAATTTTATACCATTGGGCAGTGAAGAAAAAATAACTACATTTTTACCACCAAAATTTAGTTTTAGTCCCAGATTTTACATTTTCACACAAGAAGTGGGTAAAAAGGGCACCAAAAATTTGTCACACAATTTCTACTAAATGTGGCAATACCCCATATGTGGCTGTACAGTACTACTTAGCCATATGTAGAATGACTTGGGAGAAACAAAGTGCTATTTTGCCTCCTGGCAACAGAAACAGAATAGACAGTCTCAGGAGTGCAGTAGGAGAACACAGACACCAGTTAGGGTAAAACCACAACGCGTTTCAACAGCGTGCGCCGTCTTCTTCAGGTGGATATTGGGACGGCCGCTAGCGCTTCTTCTATAAAATGCCATTTGTTGTTCTACATTTTGCCTCCTGGAGCACAGATGTTCCTAGAACAGTTTGCAGGCTCTATATACAGAGCGCCTAATTGCTAGAAGAGCAGAATCCCCCCTAAAGTGACCCCATTTTGGAAATTATACCCCTTGTTGAATTTATCTACAGGTGTAGTGATGATTTTGACTCATAGGTATTTTCCAGAAACAAGCAGCAATGAATGTTGCCAAATGAAAATTGCAAACTGCCATTGTAGTGACTAGGGTTGAGCGACCTTTACTTTTATAGGATCGGGTCGGGTTTCACGAAACCCGACTTTTTCAAAAGTCGGGTCGAGTGAAATCGGCCGATCCTATAAAAAAGTCGGGGTCGGGGTCGGCCGAAACCCGAAACCCAATGCAGTGCATTGGGTTTCCATGGTTCCCAGGGTCTGAAGGAGCATAAACTCTCCTTCAGCCCCTGCGATCCATATTTTAGTGTAAAATAAAGAATTAAAATAAAAAATATCGCAATACTTACCCTCTGACGCGCCCTGGTACTAACCGGGAACCTTCCTTCCTTAGAATCAGCCTTCCAGGACCCTGCGGTGACGTCGCGGTGACGTCGCGGCTTGTGATTGGCCGCGCGGCCGCCCATGTGACCGCTCACGCGACCAATCACAAGCCGCGACGTCACCGCGACGTCACAAAAGGTCCTGGAAGGGCTGATTCTTAGGAAGGAAGGCTGCCAGAAAGAAGCAGGGCGCGTCCGAGGGTGAGTATATCCCTAATAGGAATATACTCACCCTCGGACGCGCCCTGCTTCTTTCCGGCAGCCTTCCTTCCTAAGAATCAGCCCTTCCAGGACCTTCGGTGACGTCGCGGCTTGTGATTGGTCGCGCAAGCGGTCACATGGGCGGCCGCGCGGCCAATCACAAGCTGCGACGTCACCGCGACGTCACCGCAGGGTCCTGGAAGGCTGATTCTAAGGAAGGAAGGTTCCCGGTTAGTACCAGGGCGCGTCAGAGGGTAAGTATTGCGATATTTTTTATTTTCATTCTTTATTTTACACTTAAATCTGAATTCCTATACCAATTCCCGATATCTTAAACATATCGGGAATCGGTATCGGAATTCCGATTCTAGATTCAAAAGATCGCCGACTTCATGGCCGACCCCACACTAGGGTCGGGTCGGGTTTCATGAAACCCGACCTTGCCAAAAGTCGGCGACTTTTGAAAAATTTCGACCCGTTTCGCTCAACTCTAGTAGTGACCAGTATGCTGTATTGACCAGTACGTTTCAGTCTCCAGTATGTTGCAGTCACCAGTATGTTATGCCCAGCCTGTGCTTCTGAGGGCATGCACCCGTAAGTTAGGCAGGCTTCAGAAATGCCAAAAGTGGACACTATATGTGGTTTAGGTACACTGTGGAAGGGGGCATTTGGAGGCTTAGAAGGAAGGGGGCATTTGGATTTGGGAGCGGAGAGTTTGCTGAAATTCTTTTGATGGGTGAGGAGCCAATTCACTTTTCCAGAGCCTTTGTGCTACCAGTAATTTGAAAACCCCTTATATTTCCATTAGCAGGTAACAGACCTGAGCAAGGATTGCTTTTTTGTGGATTGAGGTGTAGCTTTTATTGGGACCATTTTACAAAACATTTGGGATGACATTTATCAGGCACTTTACGCTGAGCGCTTACTTTGGGGTTTCCATCTAAATCTCTGAGTGATGTGATTCAGATGAAACCCCCGAGGGATCCATTCACTATAATGAGGCCACAGAGTTACTCTGGACTCCTTCTGACCTCTGTTCAGCATTGTCTTTCTTTTTCAGAAGTGCACAAAACTGTGGCTGACGGCACTTTCAAGCAATCCTAAAAAGACAGACACTGCCAGTTCTCACAGTTCTTAATTATCACGCACACTGAGCTTGGCTACATCCATTAGGGTTGCTGTTCTAAACACAAAGTACTTCGGCAGACAAACAGCTGCATGGCCTCTCACCATGTCTGTGTAATTCTAAACCAATCATCCCTCCTCCCTCCTGGCAACTGTGAAACTGGCTGAAAGCAGTTCTGGAAACATGTGTCCCTTTGTTGTAGGATAGTGTTATTCAAGATGAAATAACTCGACCCCAAGTAGTGATATAAGGGTTAAAGTTACGTATTTGGAATGTGCAATGATAGAGCTACACACCAGTGCGTTTTCTAATTTCCCGTACCAGCAGAATCCGAGAAATGGATTACTACTTAACCGGGTCATACAGATACTTCATGTTTGGGCTCAAATTAACACCTAGCTCATGCTTGGAAGAATGGTAGTTCCATCGTTGCTATGCGGGGTGCCATCCCAGCGCTACGAGGGTTATGAGTTTTCAGTAAGTTTCAGTCCCTCTGAGATAAGAGGAGTGCATTTCATAACTCAGCCCACCCAGTGATGTCACGATCAGAGGGTATATCTTTAACCTGCTGAGTTATGAGTGGGTCTTTTGCCCAGGAAGCCTGCTACAGGAGGCTGTGCAACCAGCATGTTGCATTAGGATGTCACTCCCTGACCCCACACCGCATGGCAACCATGATATGAGATAACTGTAAATATTTTTTCAACTATAATACCTTTTTATTTATAATTGTCTGTACATACTATATTTGTCTCATTTTTGTAATATCTTTTTTATACTTTTTGTAAACACTCCTTAGCCTTTTTGGAGTAACAGCTATAATATTTACTATTGTCGCTTTCCTTGCTCTAATTGTACCCTAAGTCCTCTGACCTAAGCCATTGCTACTGATTGGGTTGGCTCCTGACCCGCTATTAATCATTTTTTGCAAAAAAAAATAGTTTTTGCATCACCATATTTTGAGAGTTATAATTTTTCCATATTTTGGCCCACAGAGTCAAGTGAGGGCTTGTTTTTTGAGGGACGAGTTAACCTTTTTATTGGTACCATTTTTGGGCACATGAGGCAAAATGAGCAAAAACAAGCAATTCTGGATTTTTTTTGGGGGGGAGGTTTATGCCGTTCCGTGTGCGGCAAAATTGGTAAGGCAGCTTTATTCATCGGTTCAGTACTATTACAGCGGTATCACGTGTATATATTTTTAATTTATGTTTTGCCACTTTTACACAATAAAAACTATTTTAGAGAAAAAATATATATTTTTGCATCTCTTTATTCTGAAAGCTATAACTTTTCTATTTTACAGCTTATGGCGCTATATGGCATCTTGTTTTTTGCAGGACAGGATGACGTTTTCAGTGCACCATGTTTACTTATATCCATCTTTTTGATTGTGTTTTATTCTATATTTTGTTTGGCAATATGATTATAAAGCATTGTTTTTACTTCATTTTTATTTATTTTTGGTGTTTACTGAAGAGGTTAACAAGTGGGACAGTTTTATAAATCAGGTCGTTGTGGACACAGCAATGCTCTGCAGTGTCATAGAAAGTAGCTGATCATGCACTGCACATGATCAAGCAACTTTACTAGCTCTGGTGACCTGGATGTTGTCATGGTGCCAGGTCACCTTGGCAAGGATCGGGATGCCTCGTCATGCCACAGGGTCTCTGATCCAAGACCAGAGGGGCTGTCATCCCTCTTCCAGCTCCCAGAATGCTGCAATCTCATTCAATCGCAGAATTTAGGGGGTTACAGTGTCGGGAGCAGTGCATGACCGCTTCTGGCACCTAGTGTCAGCTGTAATAATCCATCCCTGGTAAAATAGGCCCAGGGCACAGGCACATTTATGACAAATGTCAGAAAAGGGTTAAAACTGTACTAGTGAAATAGCCTCAAACTATGGGCCAAATTCATAATTGGTAGGTTTTCTAAATACCTTTTTTTACTTATGTTATGCATTGACATTATTGTGCTAAATTCTTTTTGAACCGCTTCCCCTAGTAGTCATAGTAGAAAGTCCCTTAGAAATTACAACCATGACTGGCATATTCCTAGTAGTATGCACCCTTTACTTTGCTTGTCATTAAAGTTGCCCCCCTGCTTCACCAGTAGTCATAGCAGGTACTTCCTGTATTCCCTAGTAGCCCAGGCAGGTGCCAATGCTCTCTAGTACTCAAAGCAGCCCATCACCTTCTAAGTGCTGGTTTCTAGACAAATTCTATAGAATGCTTGCTTCCCCAGGAGCCATGATAGCCCTCATTCTCTCACAGGAGCATACAATAGACTAGTTGAACATTTAAAGAGTAAGAGCCTCACTTTCTTCAAAATCACAGCGACTACTACCTCAAAGAGAATTGTAGTTTTCATTTTTCCTCTGCAGTTAAACCTGTCACCAAAATTGTCCCATATCAGGTAAGGCCAGTACCTGCAAGCCCCCCATATACAACATTATAATATGCTGAATATATACCCCCAATCTGGCCTGCAAGACAAGAAAAAGACCTTTTATTATATTCACCTGTCCAGTCCAATGTCTATGTCTGGCCCATCCTACCTTCTTGAAATCATCATCCTCTTTTTCTGCCTCGTGTGGATGACGCATCCTACATCATGCACACAATGTCCAGCACTTGCAGAGGCATACTTCTCTCTGCCCTAGCACTGCAGTCCGCAAGTGCCAGCTCTCTTTGGCACACTGTAGTACTAAGCACTTTTGCTCTGCCCTCGACAGATGTGTCATCCACATGAAGCAGACAAGGAGGACAAAGATCGCAAGAAGAGAAGTGGCACCCGACCTAGATCAAGTCTATCGGACTGGACCGCCTCCTATATGAGTACTTATAAAAGGTCTTTTTTTGTCTTGCAGGCCGAATTGTTGGCATGTATACAGCATAATAGAATGCTGTGTATGAGGGATTACAGGTACTGTCCTTACCTCATATGGGAAAAATCTGGTGACAGGTTTCCTTTAAGTCACAGCAGTAGCTGCTACTTATTTAGTACATAAACCAGTAGAGAAGTATTGGATCGGTCTTTGGCAAGGCAAGTATTGTGCAATCTCTAACCTAGGTACCATAATTTTTGTTTTACTTTTTCTTTTAGTGTAGCTATTTTATTATCCTAGCCACGCACCTAACCCTATACCTAATGCAAGCACTAACCCTATCTCTAGTGCTAACTTTAACCTTAGTCCTAACTTCAACCACAGTCAGTAAATCTAGTGCTAACTCTATCACTAATCATAAATCTAATCCTACCCCTTAATCTTGTTAAGGTTAGAACAACTATGTAAAAGCCTAAAGTTTACTTTAGTGTTTGTTTTTTTCAGTCAGTTTTTTTCAATTGGGGACAATTTTTAAAATTTGGAACATTTTACCTAGCAAGTGTTTGTCACTCCTCTCTCAAAATAACAAAATATATGAGAAGTAGGGAGCCGTGGGAAAGCACAGTGCAGTGTTTGCTATATCATTCACTGCCTTGGCAGAGGATAACAGTCATGAAGAATTTGACTGTATGTGTACTTACTTATCTACCTAATGTCCTTTTTTTCCTTTTTGGCAAGTCTTAAATAATTGGGTTGACGAGATTATCCAAAGTTAATTATAGTGTTATAAGACAAAATCAGCAGAAGAGCAACTTAATTTACATCAGCTGTAAAAATGGAATAAAACCGGACAGCCGTCATACTGTCAAGCAGGCGAACTAACCTTTTGATTATTAAACAACATGATGAGTGGTTGGCGCAATACCCAGCAATGGTATCAGTTCTGACTCCTCCGTTATCAGTACCACTCATTATCAGAGCAGTGGCATAAGACTGCAAAGGCAAAGCTAGTTTAGTATGTAACACCTAACTTACGTTAGAGGAAGAGGTAATCTTAAACTGAGCTGTTGTTATACACCGAATACTAAGCTCTACAATAAGAAACAAAAATAGTAATATGTAACGGTATCAACAATGTTTTCTGCTATTGTTACCATCTCTCTCATGCTGTGTTTATGTGCGGCTAAAACCTTTCGGCTGCTATCTTCTTTCCACTATTTTCCTACCCAACCACTTAATCTTACAAGGAAATAGCTCTGTCACCTGCAAAACCTCATGGCAATTACAGTGGGCCGTGAGATCTTGCAGATGAAATAGCTCTTTCCCTGCAAGATTAAGTGATTATTCAGGAAACAATGCAAAGACCATAGCTACAAAGTGCTGCTACAGTTGTAGACAGTGGATTATGACCACTGCATGTGAATGCAATGTCTTATAGTAGAAAGCTAATAAATGAAAGAACATCAATTCAATGCTAGAGGGCCCAAGACAACTCGCATTACTCATCTTCAGGAACAGAAGACATTCATTATGGCTAATCAACCATGTATGCTTCAAACTGATTTCATTTCTATCTATTCTGTTTAATCATAGTTTATATTCCCGCTTTCTAATTTTATAACATTAGCATTTTTAGGTTCTAGGTGCTTTTTAGTCTGGAAGTAAATTGCATAAAAAGTTATCATTGCTGTATTGTGGGAAGCATGGTGGCTCAGTAGTTAGCATTGCAGCGCTTGGGTCCTGGGTTCAAATGCCACCAAGGACAACATCTGCAAGGAGTTTTCTCCTTTCTTTGCGTGTGTTGTTTCTTCCCACACGCCAAAGACATTCTGGTAGGGAAGCTAGATTGTGAGCCTCAATGGGGACAGTTTTGAGTGAAATTTTTTTTAAGTTTTACTCCTAAATGTTGCTTTAAACCTTTTCCCCGAGGGTCGTTTGCACGTTAATGACCGGGCCAATTTTTACAATTCTGGCTTCTGTTTCTTTATGAGGTAATAACTTTGGAATGCTTCCATGAATCCCGGTGATTCTGACAATGTTTTCTCAAAACATATTTTACTTCATAATAGTGGTAAAATTTCTTTGATAGGGCTTGTATTTATTTGTGAAAAAAATGGAAATTTGGCAAAAATTTAGAAATTTTTGCAATTTTCAAATTTTGAATTTTCAGGCCTTTAAATCACAGAGCTATGTCACACAAAATACTTAATAAGTAACATTTCCCACATATCTACTTTACATTAGCACAATTTTGGAACCAAATTTTTATTTTGTTAGGAAGTTATAAGGGTTTAAAGCTAAACAGCGATATCTCATTTTTACACCATTTTTTTAGGGACCACATCACATTTGAAGTCACTTTGAGGGGTCTATGTGATAGAAAATACCCAAAATTGACACCATTCTAAAAACTGCACCCCTCAAGGTGCTCAAAACCACATTCAAGAAGTTTATTAATCCTTCTAGTGCTTCACGGGAATTTTTGGAATGTTTAAAAAAAATTAACATTTAACTTTTTTCACAAAAAAATTACTTCAGATCCAATTTTTTTTAATTTCCCAAGGGTAACAAGAGAAATTGGACCCCAAAAGTTATTGTGCAATTTGTCCTGAGTACGCTGATACCCCATAAGAGGAGGGAACCACTGTCTGGGCGCATGGCAGAGCTCGGAGGGGAAGGAGCGCCGTTTGACTTTATCAATGCAAAATTGGCTGGAATTGAGATCAGACGCCATGTCGCGTTTGGAGAGCCCCTCATTTGCCTAAACAGTGGAAACCCCCACAAGAGACAACACGTTGGAAACTAGACCCCAAAAGGAACTTATCTAGATGTGTGGTGAGCATTTTGAACCCCCAAGGCCTTCACAGAAGTTTATAACATAGAGCCGTAAAATTAAATCATATTTTTTCCACAAAAATTATCTTTTCACCCTCAATTTTTATTTTCCCAAGGGTAACAGGACCCCAAAAGCTATTGTGAAATTTGTCCTGAGTACGCTGATATCCGATATGTGTGGGTAAACCACTGTTTGAGCGCAAGGCAAAATTGGCTGGAATTGAGATCGGACACCATGTTGCGTTTGGAGAGCCCCTGATGTGCCTAAACATTGAAACTCCCCACAAGTGACCCCATTTTGGAAACTAAACCCCCAAATGAACGTATCAAGATGTGTGTTGAGAACTTTGACCCTCCAGGTGTTTCATTAAAGTTTATAACGCCCGGGCGTGAAAATAAAAAAATCATATTTTTTCCACAAACATGATTTTTAGTCCCCATTTTTTTATTTTCCCAAGGATAACAGGAGAAATTGAACCCCAAAAGTTGATGTCCAATTTGTCTTGAGTATATTAGCCCATGTGGGAGAAAACTACTGTATGGGCACACGTCGGGGCTCGGAAGGGAAGTAGTGACGTTTTGGTTTGCAGACTTTGATGGAATGGTCTGCTGGCATCATGTTGCGTTTGGAGAGCCCCTGATGTGCCTAAACCATGGAAACCCACCACAGGTGAACCCATTTTGGAAACTAGACCCCCAAGGAACTTATCTAGGTGTGTGGTGAGAACTTTGAACCCCCAGGTGTTTCACTAAAGTTTATAACGCCAGGGAGTGAAAATAAAAATCATATTTTTTCCACAAACATGATCTTTTTACCCCCAAATATTTTATTTTCCCAAGGGTAACAGAAGAAATTGGACCTCAAGATGTATTGTGCAATTTGTCCTGAGTACACTGATACCCCAAATGTGGGGGTAAACCACTGTTTAAGCACATTGTAGAGCTCAGAAGGCAAGGGGTACGAGATTTTTCTGTTATGGTTTGCAGGTGCCATGACCCATTGGGAGAGCCCATGATTTGCCAAAACAGCAGAATTCCCCATAAGTGACCCCATTTTACGAATTTCACCTCTCAAAGAGTTCATCTAGGAATGCAGTGGTAATATTGACACCATGGGTGTGTCACAGAATTTTAAACTTTTGGGCAGCCATGCGGAAAGGAGCGCTATTTGCTTATTCAAGTAAATGATTCTGTGCACATGTCAGTGTGTTTCCACGGACCTTGTGTCCATTGGCAAAACAAGCTTTCATGTCCGTTTTTTAATGTCAGCATGGCCACAAAACATCCAGCACACGTGCATACGCATAACACACAATGATGTCATCCATGTGACCAGCATCGGAGTCGGCGAAGAAGCATTACAGTAAGCGCTGTTCCCCAGCGCCAGATTCTGAACACGGCTCTAATCACTCTCCCCTGCTTGTGCTGATCGCGACAGAGCAGAGGAGAATGATGAGAGCCATGTTCAGCACCCAGTATCGGGGAACAGCGTTTACTGTAACGCTTCTTCCCTGGTGCCCATCCTTGTGGTACCCAAGCGGCACACGCATGCCACACATGTTCCACAAGAATTACACACATGGACACTGACATCTCTAGAATTGGAAATATCAGAACACGTGAAAGAGGCATTGTAGCGGGTTTTTATGTTTGGCTGCTGTGACAAACTAAAAGACGCTTTTATAGTTTTTGCATCACCATGTTTTGAGAGCTATGATATTCCATATTTTGGCCCACAGAGTCATGTGAGGTCTTGTTTTTGCGGGACGAGTTTGACGTTTTTATTGCTACCGTTTTTAGGCACATTACTTTTTTATCTCTTTTTATTCCGATGTTTGGGAGACAAAATGAGCAAAAACCAGCAATTCATGAATTTCTTTTGGGGGGAGGCGTTTATACTGTTCCATGTGTGGCATAATTGATAAAGCAGTTATATTCTTCGGGTTAGTACAATTATAGTGATACCTCATTTATATAATTTTTTTTATGTTTTGGCGCTTATATACAATAAAAACAATTTTAAATAAAAATAATTATTTTTGCATCTCTTTATTCTGACAGCTATAACCTTTTTATTTTTTCACTGATGATGCTGTATGGCCGCTAATGTTTTGCGAGACAAGATGAAGTTTTCATGGTACCATGTTTATTTATACTCGTCTTTTTGATCGCGTGTTATTCGACGTTTTTTTAGGCAGTATGATGATAAAGCATTGTTTTGTACCTCGTTTTTTATTTATTTTTTTATGGGGTTCACTAAAGGGGTTAACTAGTGGGAAATCACTCTTCCCTGCCCATGAGGGGAACTGTGCCGACTGAACTGACAGTATTGGCCAGATTAAATCATGTGACCAGTTACCCAAGTAACCACTAATGTGCAGTTGTGCCTGATACTTGTGTCAGTGCAGGACCTGTTGATGCTAATGCACATGTGCCAACTGAATTGATGTTATTGGCCAGATCCGACCATGTGACCAGCCACTCTAGATATATATATATATATTGTTTTTCATTAGATCCCTTAAGAAAGCATCTATACAAAAAGCGAAACCTATGTTGGCGTTTTTTCCGGGTCCTGTCCGGTGCTGCTAACCTTCCAACTTATATACTGGTAAGCGTTATTTATCCGCATCTATTTTTACTATTTTTGGACTATTTGGTCACGATTACTGCTACTATTGATCTTAATAGATAAACACTCCTTGTTTACCTTTTGCGGGTGCACAGCATCGGTGATCCTTCAGCATTATCCTTGTTCACTTTACCCTGTGTTTTTATTATCTATATTTATTATTTACTTTTGTATACCTATTATTAAAGTATCTTTTTATTTATATGTTTCTGTTTTCCGAATTTCATCATCGCTTCTACAGCATGCAGATGAAACAGTATCTGCATGCTACAGAAGCTGTGAGCGCTGCAGTTCCTGCGCACTGACCTGAGAGACTTCCCAACATACTCTGCGCATGACAGGAAGTTTCTCAGCTCTGGTAACCTGGATGTTGTCATGATAACATCGGGTTACCATAGCAGCGATCGGGACCCTGTGTCACTCCGCGGGGTCTCCGATCCAAAGGCAGAGGGGCTGTCAGCCTTCTGCCTGCTCCTGGAATGCTGTGCTGCGATCATGTTCGATCGCAGTATTCTTGGGGTTAAAGTGCCAAGAGCGGTCCATAACAGCTCCTGGCACTTATTGCCGGGTGTCAGCTGTGAGAATCAACTGACACCCAGCCGCGATCGGCCGTACAGCACCCGTGTGTGCGGCCGATCGCTAATGACATACTATTCCGTCCATGAGAATTAAGTCCCAGGTCAAATGGAAGGGATAGTACATCTGATGGCAGAAAGGGGTTAACCCCATTTTTTCACTTTTACAAGAAGTAGCACAAGAAAATGGACCCCCACAATCTTTTACTCAGTTTCTTCTGCGCAGATACCCAACATGGTCAGAAAGCTTGTCCAAAACGGCAGTGAAGGAGCTCCATTTGAGTTTTGGAACACAACTTTGGCTAGAATAGATTGCAGTCACCATGTCTCATTTGCACAGCCCCTAGGGTGTCCAGCCCTTGCTATTTGGCTGAATAGACCCCTCAGGGAGAGACGTACACTGAATCTACCCCCTGTTGTTCTTTCTAGGGAGGAGGACACACTGGTGCAGATGACAAACCCATGCAGGTGGGAGTAGTCTCCCCTCAAACTAAGTTGCCTGTGGTTCACCGTGGGAGAAGGGCATGTTTTTTCTGTGGTCTGACTGATCATTACATCAATGTCTGCCCATCTCGCGCCAAAAAAAGCTCCATCACAAAAGCCACATTCCCCTGATCATGTGGAGGGAGATGACAACGGTGTGTACATTTCCTCAACATTCACATCTCAGTTTACCATTTTCTGCTGAAGTGGTGGTTGTTGGGGAAACTGAGACTGTACTGGTTCTTGTGGATATTGGAGATGGAGTAAATTTGGTGGGTTCTTGCTTTGTTCAGACTCATGATTTGATTAATAGGACACTAACAGGACCCATTTCCATTCATGCAATTGACTATATCGCTCTCACCCAGTTTGACCCAACTTGCGCATAACGACTATTTATGAAGAGTCCCTTGTGTGCTATGTCTTGAAGGCTATACCAATTACTATCGTCTTAGGCCTTCTCTGGCAGAGACACATTCCCGTCATAGATTGTCAGTCCAGTTAAGTAATTAGTTGGGACTAGTCTTGTAAAGACTGTTGCCTGGGAGCTACAGTCTCTGCCATCCTTTTCAAATCTATCCCTTCTTCTCCAGTGGAGGCAGCTAAGGTGCTACCAGGGAGTAGGGGCAAGACTCAGCCCTCACCACAAGTAAACCCTGAGTCTTTGTGTCCTCTCAGGAGGAGGGATCAATGGAAGAAGGTGGTTCCCTCTGAATATACTGAAGGTATGAGTTTGGTGACACGGGATGACTCTGTTGATGAGATTACCATCTGTTGGGAAACATATGTGTTGAAATAAACTTTTAGGTGTGGACCTGTGTGTGAATGACTACGTGTGGGTGTCCACTAAAAACATCAAGTGGAAGTATGCATGTGGGATCTGGAGTTCTAGGGTTATCAGGTGTCTGCCGGTCTCAGCCCAAGGAACTTCCAGTTGGAGTTACCCCCAGTAATGCAGGAACATAATATATTCCACAGGTCGTCGCTCCTGAGGTTTGTTGCACCTCCAGAGCCTAAGTTATTTCCGTCACCATCGGGCTGCATTTGACATAAACCTGAGGATCAGATGACAATGGAAGTAAATCCTAGTGGGTTAAGGCATCCTTACCGTACATCAGTTCTGGTGATGTCTAGTGTTAAGAGTCCAGAGGCTCCTCGTTGAAAGTGGGGTACAGTCACGATTCATTTTTGGATTCGTGACAGCTATGGTTCTGCTATAATTTAAATGTTGCTTTTTTCCTTTTGGGCCAGCAAGAGTTAATGTCAGTTTCCTTGCTGGCATTTGCTTTGTTGCTGGTCAGCTGATGTGGATGATGACCTCTCCCACATGCTTTAAATAATCACATGATGCATCAGCTGACTTTTGGTAATAGAGTTTTTCTATGAAGACCAGCCTGGAGTTTGTTGCTCTCTGGTGAACATAGTGTATCTGCAGCTTCTGTGGAGTTTGGGTTCAGGTGCCATTTCCTCTGCTGTTTGGAACAAGGCAGCAGAGACAATAGCTAAATATCATTTTCCCTTTCCTATCTGTTTCCTAATTGTCACTTCCCCTGTGTTGAAACCATCTGCAGTGGTGAGGCTAGCATCCTTGCCAGCCAGTACATTAGCCAGGGTATAGTGAGGTGACAGCTAGAGACTAGGCATGTGATGGCAGTGGGGTAAAGGACCTGCATAGGGCGTTAGGGGAGCTTAGAGATAGGCACAGGTTGGAGTTAGGAGATGCCTCATCCCTCGTTCCCTACTGTTAAAGCCTTCCTCTCCTTATTCCATCCCGTTATTTATGTACTGTAGGTTCTGCCATCGGCCGGACTTACCTGCACCAAGCGTGACATATAGTGAGCATTTTGAACTCACAGGTACTACACAGAATTTGATAAGTTCGAGGTAACCTTTTCTATGAAAATAGTTTTTTCACTGCCATATACTCAGAGATGAAACTTTCATGTTTTGGCAAACAACTGTATCAAAGATTATACAACTAAAAACAATAATTTTCAAAAATCTATCTTTTGCATTATCATATTTTGAAAGCCGTAACTTTTTAACTTTTTTGCAGAATGAGCAAAATTAGGGCTTGTTTTGTGGGATAGATTGGCATTTTCATTGGTACCATTTATTTTTACATATGTAATTTTGATCGATTTTAGGGATGAAAGAGCATTAAAATGCTCGGATGCTCATTACTAGTGTTGAGCATTCCGATACCGCAAGTATCGAGTATCGGCCGATACTTGCGGTATCGGAATTCCGATACCGAATTCCGATACTTCCCGCGTATCGGATACCGGAATCGGAAGTTCCCAGAATTCAAACTGAACGCAGCAGCCAATGAGGAATGATTGGAAGTGTGGGCACATCCTGTTTAGCATGGTGGGCATGTAAGTACTGGCAAGGCTGTGATTGGCTGCTGAAATGATGTCACTCTGCACTATAAAAAAAGCTGCCGCCATTTTGCGCTCACTCTGCTGTGATTTCAGTTAGGGACAGGACGCTGTGTTCTAACTGAGGGCCAGTTGAGATAGCTAATTGCTTTATTTTCCTTTCCCAAGGCTAATTTAGCAAAACGCTGTGTGTTCTTCACTGTTCACCTTGCTCTTGCCTTGCAGCGCTGTTTTAACAGCGTTCTGCAAGGTCTCTGTGTGTGTGTGTGTGTGTGTGTGCAGCTCACTCTGTAGTCTGTGTGCAGCCATATACCCGGTTGTATTCAGCTCAGGGGGGGTTCACACTGCCTCACACAGTTGTCCTTTTTTGCTCATAGTGCAGCCTGCTGCACATTTTTTCTCAAATTTCCTATTAATGTTTTTCCACCCGTCTCCAGCTAAATTGTGGAAAAACACTACATAGGATAACCTAGAGGGGGTTTTTTGGGCCTTGCAGCGCCGTTTACGGCTGTCTGCACGGTCTCCGTGTGAGCGCAGCTCGCCCTGTAGTCTGTGTGCAGCCATAGCCGGTTGGATTCAGCTCAGGGTTCGTTACTGCCTCATACCTTGAAAAAAAATTTCCTTTTTTTCAAATAGTGCAGCCTGTTTAAAATTTTAAAAAAAATTTCCTATTAGTGTTTTTCCACCCGTCTCCAGCTAAATTGTGGAAAAACACTACATAGGATAACCTAGAGGGTTTTTTTTGGGCCTTGCAGCGCCGTTTACGGCTGTCTGCACGGTCTCCGTGTGAGCGCAGCTCGCCCTGTAGTCTGTGTGCAGCCATAGCCGGTTGGATTCAGCTCAGGGTTCGTTACTGCCTCATACCTTGAAAAAAAATTTCCTTTTTTTCAAATAGTGCAGCCTGTTTAAAATTAAAAAAAAAATGTCCTATTAGTGTCTTTCCACCCGTCTCCAGCTAAATAGTGGAAAAACACTACATAGGATAACCTAGAGGAGGGTTTTTGGGCCTTGCAGTGCCGTTTACGGCTGTCTGCACGGTCTCCGTGTGAGCACAGCTCGCCCTGTAGTCTGTGTGCAGCCATAGCCGGTTGGATTCAGCTCAGGGTGCGTTACTGCCTCATACCTTGAAAAAAAATTTCCTTTTTTTCAAATAGTGCAGCCTGTTTAAAATTTTTAAAAAAATTTCCTATTAGTGTCTTTCCACCCGTCTCCAGCTAAATAGTGGAAAAACACTACATAGGATAACCTAGAGGAGGGTTTTTGGGCCTTGCAGCGCCGTTTACGGCTGTCTGCACGGTCCCAGTGTGAGTTAAAGGGAACCTGTCACCTGAATTTGGCGGGACTGGTTTTGGGTCATATGGGCGGAGTTTTCGGGTGTTTGATTCACCCTTTCCTTACCCGCTGGCTGCATGCTGGCTGCAATATTGGATTGAAGTTCATTCTCTGTCCTCCATAGTACACGCCTGCACAAGGCAAGATTGCTTTGCGCAGGCGTGTACTATGGAGGACAGAGAATGAACTTCAATCCAATATTGCAGCCAGCGGATAAGGAAAGGGTGAATCAAACACCTGAAAACTCCGCCCATATGACCCAAAACCAGTCCCGCCAAATTCAGGTGACAGAGTCCCTTTAAACTTGCTCTGTAGTCCGATCTGCAGAAAAAAAAAAAAGTAAAGTTCACCAAACACCACTTAACACTTGTGTAGGCCACATTTGAAAAATAATAAAGTTTAGTCCACACTTTACAACATTAGTGTTTCTTACACCTGTTAGGAGGAGCATTTCAGGAATAAGCACACTAAGGCCTTAGTACTTTTCTGCTTATCTTTATCTGTCAACCAAGATGAAGAGGGCAGGGAGTAAGGCACGTGGGCGTGGGCGCGGAGCAGGGAGAGGAGCAGGGAGAGGACGTGGTGATTCTGTGCCTGCTGAGGGCACCGGTGACTCGTCGTCACTCAGTTTCAGCAGGGAACAGTCCTTCATGCGCAGCTTTGTCGGAGAGCGCCGTGCACCGCTGCTGCGTGAAGATCAAATTGAAGCTGTTGTCGGGTGGATGGCAGCTAACGCCTCGGCATCGACTTCAGTTAGTGCCACATCCTCTCAGGCACAGAGCACTGGAGAGCAGCCATCTGTCTCTTCACCACCTGCCAAATTGGCCAGGCAGTCAGAGAGCCCAGGACAGGAGCCGTCTCTACTTCTGTTCTCTGAATCTCTTGGCTTGGAAACAGGGGGCCAGCCAAGCAGCATTGGAGAAATGGAAGAAGAGGTAGTGTGCAGTGATGCCCAACAACTTTGTCTCTCTGACTCTGAAGAGGCGGGTGGGCCAGTGCCTGCGGTGACCACAGCGCAGTACGCATCTGATGATGAAACTCAGGTGCCGCTTTCTGGTGCGTACTGTGCTGCCGAGACTACCCAGGAGGAGCAGTTGGTGGCAGAGGGTAGTGGAGATGATGAGGTCGTTGACCCATCGTGGCGTGAGGAACAGGAAGGTGGTGGGAGCAGCTCTGAGGAAGAGATTCCCCTTACGGGCCAAAGAGGGAGAGGGAGGGGGAAGACTGCGGAGCCTGTAGCCTCCACTTTGGCACCCGTTAGGAGCCTGTCTCTTTCCAAAGCCAAAAAGGGCGCTCCCAAGACTTGCAGTGCCTGGTCCTTTTTTGACACAGTTGCAGATGACATTTGTTTTGTCAAATGCAAGCTGTGTCATCAGAAAGTCAAAAGAGGGAAAAATGTCAGCAACCTCAATACCACAAATATGTGGAAACATGTGCGGACCAGGCACGCGGTGGAGTTACAGAAACACACTGAAGATGTAGGCCAACCAACAGCGGCAGCTACCACCTCTTCAGCTCGTGTTGCGTCTTCCTCCAGCTCACGCACAGCTGGTTTGGCTTCCTCCCAGGATCGCCATGGAAGAACCTCTGGCACTGTTGTCCAGAGACCTTGTGTAATTCCACCCACAGCACCACCTTCCCAGTCATCCTCACACTCCCAGTCTACTCTACAGCCATCGGTAGTACAGGCATGGGAGAAAAGGCGGGCATTCTCGGCCAACCGCCCCCGAGCACAGGCTCTGAATGCAGGCATTGCCAAACTGTTGTCCCTGGAAATGCTCTCATTCAGGCTGGTGGAGACTGACAGCTTCCGTGACTTGATGGCATTGGCAGTCCCACAGTACAAGGTGCCCAGCCGCTTTTACTTCAGCAGGCAAGCTGTCCCTGCCCTGCACAGGCATGTTGAGGGAAACATAAAACATGCGCTACTGAACGCCGTCAGTAGCAAGGTCCACCTCACCACCGATGCGTGGACCAGTCAGCATGGACAGGGGCGATACGTTTCCCTCACTGCCCATTGGGTTAATGTTGTTGAGCCAGGTACAGATCGTGCGAGTGGCGCAGGACGTGTCCTGCCCACTCCAAGGATTGCAGGAATCCAGTCTGTACACTGTTGTGGATTCTGTTTTTGGGCTCCCTCTGGTGGTTACAGATGGTACTGGGTGACTTGTGTTTTCTGCGGTCTCTGGTGTCCACCTGTTCTATCAGGATATGGGAGTTTCCTATTTAACCTGGCTTTCTTGTCATTTCCTCGCCGGCTATCTATGTAATCAGTGTGTCTTGTTACCTCTGCTTCCCGCTTCTGTAATCTTCAGGACAAGCTAAGTTTTTGATTTTCCTGTTCCACGTTTTGCTTAATTTTTGTCTTAGTCCAGCTTGCAGATATGTGATTCCTTTTTGCTGGTTGCTCTAGTGGGCTGATATTACTCCTCATGTTCCATGAGTTGGCACATGAGTTCAAGTAATTTCAGGATGGTTTTTTTGTAGGGTTTTTCGCTGACCGCGCAGTTCACTTTTGTATCCTCTGCTATCTAGCTTTAGCGGGCCTCATTTTGCTGAATCTGTTTTCATAACTACGTATGTGCTTTCCTCTCATTTCACAATCATTACATGTGGGGGGCTGCTATTTCTGTGGGGTGTTTCTCTGGAGGCAAGAGAGGTCTGTGTTTCTTCTAATAGGGGAAGTTAGTCCTTCGGCTGGCGCGAGACGTCTAGGAATCATCGTAGGCACGTTCCCCGGCTACAGCTAGTTGTGTGTTTAGGTTCAGGATCGCGGTCAGCTCAGTTTCCATCACCCTAGAGCTTGTTTTGTTTTTTGTGCTTGTCCTTTTGTGATCCCCTGCCATTGGGATCATGACAGTATAGCCGGCCCAAAAGTGGTAATCGCATTGGCTGAAGTAGGAGGAAAAGTAGTCTGAGGAAGTTTTTTTTCCCCCTCAGAGTTTGCTGCCTAGCCTTAATTGCAGCCTGGCTGCGTCTTACCTCCTCTAAATCCTTGAATGGCTCTGACCTCAGCTGTTTATCATGGACGTCCAGAGTTTGGCTTCCAGCCTGAATAATCTTGCTGCTAAGGTTCAAAATATACAAGATTTTGTTGTACATGCTCCTATGTCTGAACCTAGAATTCCTATCCCAGAGTTTTTTTCTGGAGATAGATCTAGTTTTCTGAATTTTAGGAACAATTGCAAGTTGTTTCTTTCTTTGAAATCTCGCTCCTCTGGAGACCCTGCTCAGCAAGTCAAAATTGTTATATCTTTCCTGCGGGGTGACCCTCAGAATTGGGCATTTGCATTGGCACCAGGGGATCCTGCGTTGCTCAATGTGGATGCGTTTTTTCTGGCATTGGGTTTGCTCTATGAGGAACCTAACCTAGAGATTCAGGCTGAAAAAGCTTTATTGGCTCTCTCTCAGGGGCAAGATGAAGCAGAAATATATTGTCAGAAATTTTGGAAATGGTCGGTGCTTACTCAGTGGAATGAGTGCGCCCTGGCTGCAAGATTCAGAGATGGCCTTTCTGAGGCCATGAAAGATGTTATGGTGGGGTTCCCTGCGCCTACAGGTCTGAATGAGTCTATGACTATGGCTATTCAGATTGATCGGCGTTTACGGGAGCGCAAACCTGTGCACCATTTGGTGGTGTCTTCTGAACAGGCACCTGAGACAATGCAATGTGATAGAATTCAGTCCAGAAGTGAACGGCAAAACTATAGGAGGAAAAATGGGTTGTGTTTTTATTGTGGTGATTCAGCTCATGTTATATCAGCATGCTCTAAACGCACAAAAAAGGTTGATAAGTCTGTTGCCATTAGTACTTTACAGTCTAAGTTCATTCTGTCTGTGACTCTGATTTGTTCATTATCAGCCATTTCCGTCGATGCCTATGTGGATTCAGGCGCTGCCCTTAGTCTTATGGATTGGTCATTTGCCAACCGCTGTGGGTTTAGTCTGGAGCCTCTGGAAGTCCCTATTCCTTTGAAAGGAATTGACTCTACACCTTTGGCTATGAACAAACCTCAGTACTGGACACAAGTGACCATGCGTATGACTCCCGTTCATCAGGAGGTGATTCGCTTCCTGGTACTGTATAATTTACATGATGTCTTAGTGCTTGGTCTGCCATGGTTACAAACTCATATCCCAGTCTTGGACTGGAAAACGACGTCTGTGTTAAGCTGGGGATGTCAGGGGGTTCATGATGATGCACCTCCGATTTCTATCGCTTCATCTACTCCTTCTGAGGTTCCTGTATTTTTGTCTGATTATCGGGATGTTTTTGAGGAGTCTAAGCTCAATTCGCTTCCTCCTCACAGGGATTGCGATTGTGCTATAGATTTGATTCCTGGCAGTAAATTTCCTAAAGGACGTTTGTTCAATCTGTCAGTGCCAGAGCATACTGCTATGCGGGATTATGTTAAGGAGTCCATGGAAAAGGGACATATCCGTCCATCTTCGTCCCCTTTGGGAGCAGGTTTTTTTTTCGTGGCCAAAAAAGATGGTTCCTTGAGACCTTGTATAGATTACCGTCTTTTGAATAAGATTACAGTCAAATATCAGTATCCTTTGCCATTGTTGACTGATTTGTTCGCTCGCATTAAGGGGGCTAAATGGTTCACTAAGATTGATCTTCGGGGTGCGTATAATCTTGTGCGGATAAAGCAGGGTGATGAGTGGAAAACCGCATTTAATACGCCTGAGGGCCATTTTGAGTATTTGGTGATGCCTTTTGGACTTTCTAATGCTCCTTCTGTCTTCCAGTCCTTTATGCACGATATTTTCCGTGAATATCTGGATAAATTAATGATTGTGTATTTGGATGATGTTTTGGTTTTTTCTGATGACTGGGAGTCCCATGTTCAGCAGGTCAGGAAGGTGTTTCAGGTCCTGCGGGCCAATTCTTTGTTTGTAAAAGGTTCAAAGTGTCTCTTTGGAGTCCAGAAGATTTCTTTTTGGGGTATATTTTTTCCCCTTCTACTATTAAGATGGATCCCGTCAAGGTTCAGGCTATTTGTGACTGGACGCAGCCTACATATCTTAAGAGTCTACAGAAGTTCTTGGGCTTTGCTAATTTTTATCGTCGTTTCATAACTAATTTTTCTAGTGTTGTTAAGCCTTTGACGGATTTGACTAAGAAGGGTGCTGATGTTGCTGATTGGTCTCCTGCGGCTGTGGAGGCCTTTCAGGAACTTAAGCGCCGGTTTTCTTCTGCTCCTGTGTTGCGTCAGCCAGATGTTTCGCTTCCTTTTCAGGTTGAGGTTGATGCTTCCGAGATTGGAGCGGGGGCGGTTTTGTCGCAGAGAAGCTCCGATTGCTCAGTGATGAAGCCATGTGCGTTCTTTTCTAGAAAGTTTTCGCCCACTGAGCGGAATTATGATGTTGGTAATCGGGAGCTTTTGGCCATGAAGTGGGCATTTGAGGAGTGGCGTCATTGGCTTGAGGGTGCTAGACGTCGTGTGGTGGTCTTGACTGATCACAAAAATCTGATTTACCTTGAGTCTGCCAAGCGTCTGAATCCTAGACAGGCTCGTTGGTCACTGTTTATCGCCCGTTTCGATTTTGTGGTTTCATACCTGCCAGGTTCAAAGAATGTGAAGGCGGATGCTCTTTCTAGGAGTTTTGTGCCTGACTCCCCTGGAAATTCTGAGCCCACTGGTATCCTTAGGGATGGGGTGATTTTGTCGGCTGTCTCCCCAGACTTGCGACGTGCTTTGCAGGAGTTTCAGGCGGATAAACCTGATCGTTGTCCGCCTGAAAGACTGTTTGTCCCGGATAATTGGACCAGTAGAGTCATCTCCGAGGTCCATTCTTCTGCGTTGGCAGGTCATCCTGGAATATTTGGTACTAGAGACTTGGTGGCCAGGTCTTTTTGGTGGCCTTCCTTGTCGAGGGATGTGCGTTCTTTTGTGCAGTCTTGTGAAGTTTGCGCTCGGGCTAAGCCTTGCTGTTCTCGGGCCAGTGGATTGTTGTCACCTTTGCCTATCCCGAAGAGGCCTTGGACGCACATTTCCATGGACTTTATTTCGGATCTCCCTGTCTCTCCAAAAATGTCCGTCATCTGGGTTGTGTGTGACCGCTTTTCTAAGATGGTTCATCTGGTACCCTTGCCTAAGTTACCTTCCTCCTCTGAGTTGGTCCCTCTGTTTTTTCAGAACGTGGTTCGTTTGCATGGGATTCCGGAGAACTTCGTTTCTGACAGGGGATCCCAGTTTGTGTCTAGATTTTGGCGGACGTTCTGTGCTAAGATGGGCATTGATTTGTCCTTTTCGTCTGCATTCCATCCTCAGACGAATGGCCAGACGGAACGAACTAATCAGACCTTGGAAACTTATTTAAGGTGTTTTGTTTCTGCTGATCAAGATGACTGGGTTACCTTTTTGCCGCTTGCCGAATTTGCCCTTAATAATCGGGCTAGTTCTGCTACCTTGGTTTCTCCTTTCTTTTGTAATTCGGGGTTTCATCCTCGTTTTTCCTCTGGTCAGGTGGAGCCTTCTGATTGTCCTGGAGTGGACATGGTGGTGGATAGGTTGCATCAGATTTGGAGTCATGTGGTGGACAATTTGAAGTTGTCCCAGGAGAGGGCTCAGCAGTTTGCTAATCGCCGTCGCCGCGTGGGTCCTCGACTTCGTGTTGGGGATTTGGTGTGGTTGTCTTCTCGTTTTGTTCCTATGAAGGTCTCTTCTCCTAAGTTCAAGCCTCGGTTCATCGGTCCCTATAGGATCTTGGAAATTCTTAACCCTGTGTCGTTTCGTTTGGATCTCCCGGCATCGTTTGCTATTCATAATGTGTTCCATCGGTCGTTGTTGCGGAAGTATGAGGTACCTGTTGTTCCTTCGCTTGAACCTCCTGCTCCGGTGCTGGTGGAGGGAGAATTGGAGTATGTTGTGGAGAAGATCTTGGATTCTCGTGTTTCCAGACGGAAACTCCAATATTTGGTCAAGTGGAAGGGTTATGGTCAGGAGGATAATTCTTGGGTGGTTGCCTCTGATGTTCATGCTGCTGATTTGGTCCGTGCATTTCATAGGGCTCATCCTGGTCGCCCTGGTGGTTCTCGTGAGGGTTCGGTGACCCCTCCTCAAGGGGGGGTACTGTTGTGGATTCTGTTTTTGGGCTCCCTCTGGTGGTTACAGATGGTACTGGGTGACTTGTGTTTTCTGCGGTCTCTGGTGTCCACCTGTTCTATCAGGATATGGGAGTTTCCTATTTAACCTGGCTTTCTTGTCATTTCCTCGCCGGCTATCTATGTAATCAGTGTGTCTTGTTACCTCTGCTTCCCGCTTCTGTAATCTTCAGGACAAGCTAAGTTTTTGATTTTCCTGTTCCACGTTTTGCTTAATTTTTGTCTTAGTCCAGCTTCCAGATATGTGATTCCTTTTTGCTGGTTGCTCTAGTGGGCTGATATTACTCCTCATGTTCCATGAGTTGGCACATGAGTTCAAGTAATTTCAGGATGGTTTTTTTGTAGGGTTTTTCGCTGACCGCGCAGTTCACTTTTGTATCCTCTGCTATCTAGCTTTAGGGGGCCTCATTTTGCTGAATCTGTTTTCATAACTACGTATGTGCTTTCCTCTCATTTCACCATCATTACATGTGGGGGGCTGCTATTTCTGTGGGGTGTTTCTCTGGAGGCAAGAGAGGTCTGTGTTTCTTCTAATAGGGGAAGTTAGTCCTTCGGCTGGCGCGAGACGTCTAGGAATCATCGTAGGCACGTTCCCCGGCTACAGCTAGTTGTGTGTTTAGGTTCAGGATCGCGGTCAGCTCAGTTTCCATCACCCTAGAGCTTGTTTTGTTTTTTGTGCTTGTCCTTTTGTGATCCCTTGCCATTGGGATCATGACAGTACACATTGACTCCTCCTCTTACACAAGTTCCTCAGAATCATCTCTGCAGGAGCCGTCACAGTCCACCTCCACATGGACCCGTGAACGTTTACCTACGACCGACATGAGCACAGCCGTGGCCAAACGTCAGCAGGCCGTCTTGAAACTAGTTTCATTGGGGAATCGAAGCCACACAGCGCAGGAGCTCTGGAATGCCATCAAGCAGGAGAGCGATGTGTGGTTACTGCCAGCGAATCTCCAGCCAAGCATGGTAGTGTGTGACAATGGCCGAAATCTGGTGGCAGCTTTGTCCCTTGGCAACCTCACTCACATCCCATGTCTGGCACATGTGCTCAATTTGGTTGTGCAGAGTTTTCTGAGGTCCGCCTAGAGTGTGCTCACTTGCGGCGTTCCAGCTTGGCAAGATCCCGCATTGCTGCTCTGCAGCGCCGATTCCGCCTTCCGGAACACCGCATCATATGTGACCTACCTACCCGGTGGAATTCCACGTTACATATGTTGGAGCGGTTGTGTGAGCAGCAGCAAGCAGTTATGGAGTACCAGCTGCATCAGGCGCAAAGAAGTCGCAGTCAGCGCCGATCAGACTTCACAACCACAGAGTGGTCCACTATGAAGGACGTCTGCCAGGTTTTGCGTCCTTTTGATTATTCAACGCGGATGGCAAGTGCAGATGATGCACTAGTCAGCATGACTGTCCCCCTTATCTGCCTGCTTCAGCAAACTTTGCAAGGGTTAAGGGATGATGTTGTGGAAGAGGTGGAGGATGAGGAGTCACCTTTTCCATCAGCTTCTGGAGAGTCAGCGCCACGTGGTTCCTCACAAAGGGGTACGCAGGGGCCACTTTGTGAGGAGGATGAGGAGGAGTCAATGGAGGAGGAAGAGCTCCGTCCAGAGGAGGGAGCGACACAATTGTCCAGTGGTCAGTGTGTACAGCGAGGGTGGGGTGATGACGAGCGGGCAGAGATCATGTCTCAAGCAGGGGACAGCGTTTCTGGGCCAGTTGGCAGTCTGCAGCACATGGTGGATTTCATGCTGCAGTGCCTGAGAAACGACCGCCGCATTGACCACATTCTCAACCTGCCTGATTATTGGGTGTTCACCCTCCTCGATCCTCGCTACCGGGACAACGTCCAAAATCTCATCCCAGCGTTGACCCGGGAGCGTAAATTGCGGGAGTACCACGACACACTGGTGAATTCCATCATCTTCTCCAGTCCAACTGAGAGGAGTGCTGCTAGTGCTTTACAAAGCAGCTCAGTGCGTCGAGGCAGTGGGGGAGGCTCTGCCCAAAGAGGGAGCAGAAGCAGTGCCTCTGCCCAAGGAAAGTCCAGTATAGCACAACTCTGGCACACTTTTGTGTGCCCGCCCCAAATGTCTACACCATCACCGGCGGCTCCAGTCAGCAGGAGGCAACGGTTCCGTCAGATGGTGACAGACTACATGGCTTGCCCTCTTACTGTACTCCCAGACGGCTCTTCCCCGTTCAAGTTTTGGGTCTCTAAGCTGGATACATGGCCAGAGCTAAGCCAGTATGCATTGGAGGTGCTGGCTTGCCCTGCGGCTAGTGTCTTATCGGACCGTGTCTTTAGTGCTGCAGGTGGTGTACTAACAGACCGTCGCATGCGACTATCCTCCGATAACGTTGACCGGCTTACTTTCCCGAAAATGAACCCGGCCTGGATCTCGCAGGAATTTGCCACTCCTCTGCCTGATTAAGTAATTGGGTGTCATCCAGGTCTCCTGCTGTGTTCATCTTTCTACCACCTGAACTGCTATTCCTGGGCTCCAACACCGCCAGTTGCGGCTCAGAAGTGCAGGCTGCACAGTAAGAACATACGACCCAGTGTTATTGGGTTTCAGTAACGTCAGCTGATCCCCAGCTGTGTAGCCGGCAATGTGTCCTGCGACCGCCACGCTGGCACAACAACCTAAATGTAAGGGAACCTGTTCCCCCCCCCCGTCGTTTGTTACTGAAAGAGCCATCTTGTGCAGCAGTAATGCTGCACAAGGAAAAGGTAGCTCTTTTAGCTTAGCTCCTTGCACACGCAGAACTTAACACTTATAAAATGTGTTCACTGATACCGTTCTACCGTCCCGGAGCTGGGACTTTCCTTCGTAATGTGACACAGCACAGCCGTCATTCCTACCCCCTTGGTGCCATGCGCTGCCTCCTCAGCGTTGTTTTAAGCTGTCACAGAGCCTGCGCTGTTCTGTTATCCCTTGGCCATGCCCTATTTGCGCTGCCTGTCTTATGACATAATTTGGTGTCAGGCTGGCTGCGCCTGTGCGGCCGCGCTGCCCGAGATCCCGCCTCGCAGTGTCTTCTGATTGAATCACACTGCGGGCCTGGGATCCATGGGCATGCGCAGTGCATATCTTCCCCTCGGGCTCTCGCTCATCTCCCTCCGCCTTCTTTAGACTGTGCGCCATCAGCTGATCACTAATAGCATGCCACGGCCGTGACACCGCACAGTCTGAAGAAGAGGGAAGGAGGGGAGTGAGAATCGAGGATATGCACTGTGCATGCCCATGGATCCAAGGCCCGCAGTGGGATTACGTTAGACGACACTGCGAGGTGGGATCTGGAGCAGCGTGGACGCACAGGTACTGACAGCCTGACACCAAATTATGTCAGAAGACAGGCAGCGCTAATTGGGCATGGCCAAGGGATAACAGAACAGCGCAGGCTCCGTGACAGCTTAAAACAACGCTGAGGAGGCAGCGCACGGCACCAAGGGGATAGGAATGACAGCTGTGCTGTGTCCCATTACGAAGGAAATTTGCACCTCCGGGA